>NC_134485.1:66488904-66668904 GCF_040206685.1 Ascaphus truei | reverse complement strand
ACGTGTGTATATAATTTTTTTTTATTATTATTATTTTTTAAGATAAGATTTTTTTCTTTTCATGTGGAGACAGCATCACGTGGTTACCTGTTAACCAATAAGAGCAAAGCTGTTTTAAAGCCAGAGTGAAGTAAATTTCAAGCAATGAAAGAAGATGTGATGTCATGGCCGTGCCCCCTTGTTGCACGTCACATCGCAGAAGTGTGCGAGTAGGTGAGTTCACTGATCGCAGTTTTTACGTGTGCACGCGCCACCAGGCACTCTGACACGCGCATGCTCACTGGGGCCGTAGCCTAATGTGAAGTGTTCATGACAACTATCAGAAAATGGACTGAACAAGAATGGTGGTCATGGAAGGATAGTCAGGAGGAAACCACTGCTCTCTAAAAAAAGAACAATGCTGCCAAACTGAAGTTTGCCAAAGAGCACATAGATGATTCACCAGACTTCTGGAACAATGTTCTCTGGACAGAGGAGTCAAAAGGTACAAATTTTTGGCCTCAATGAGAAACGTTATGTTTGGCGAAAACCAAAACTGCGTTAGAACAGAAGAACCTCATTTCAATCGTCAAGTATTGTGGTGGGGGTGTGATGATTTGGGTCGGCTTTGCTACCTCAGCACCTGGACGGCTTGCCATCATTGAAACAACCATGAATTCTGCATAGTATCAGAAGATTCTAGAGGAGAATGTAATGTCATCTGTCTGTGAGCTGAAGCTCAAGTGTATCATGCAGCAAGACAATGATTCTAAACATACAAGCAGATCGACAAAAGAATGGCCTAGTCAAAGTCCGGACCTAAAACCCATTGAAATGTTATGGCAGAACCTGAAGCAGGTTGTCCATGCAAGGAAGCCCTCAACTGTCACTGAGATGAAGCAGTTCTGTATGGAGGAATGGGGCAAAATTTCTCAAACAAATGTGAGAAACACAGCAGTTACAGGAAACGTTAAGCTGAAGTCATTGCTGCTCAAGCGGGTGCCACCAGAAACTGAATCTAAAAGATCACATACTTCTTCACACATGGATATTGTTAAATGTTTCAAAAGTATCATGTTTTTGTGTCATTTGTTTGATCAGGTTATCTTTATCTATTATTAGGACTTCGATTAAGATCTAATAACATTTTAAAGTTTGAAATAAGTGAAAATCCTAAGTGGTTCACAAACTTTTTCTCGCCACTGTGTGTATACAACTTATACACACAAATAAATATTGCAGCTCAAAAACCAAATAGGAAAGACAGTTTTCTAATCTTTCCAAAAGTATATAAAGTGACTTCTGAACACAAAATATACATTTTTGGTAGTTAAATATACAGACCGACCAGGTACAGATTGATTGGACCATAAAGGAGAATTTAGATTCAGTAAATATTAGAACCGTAGAAACCTGCTGTCCTATTCTAGAAAACCACAGCGAGTCGCGTCTGTAGAAAAGCAAACACAGCTTCCCGAACAGGCGAGACAGACAGTACACATTTACAGTAAATACTAAAATGTTTTTAAGATTCAGCAGTTTCTTTAATTCTACCAATGCAGAATAACACCAACACTAGAGTAATAATACTACAACAGTCTGCCGTCCGTAGAGTAAAACACAATGCAAAAAAGGTTTTGGATAGACTATTGACGGAATGTTTCTTTTGTTAAACGGTAAATTGCAATGTTGGAAAACTACTAGATGTAAAGCAATATTTCATAAGGCTCTAAAAACTGCCATGCCCATACAAAAAAAATTATATGCATATTTACACACGCACGCAAGAAACTCAAGACTCCTACATGTTTCAACCAGCGTGCTCTTCTGGGAGTGGTCACCAACGAAACGCGTAGGAGTGGGAGTTTCTTGCCGGACACCCTCATCTTCTCCCGTTGGAGAACACGTATTTATATCCTCCTTGCTTACGGATTCATCTTTGTTTGGTTAATGGACTTGTGGTCTTAGTGACAGTGACCTTGGCTGTCTGGCCAATCGTGCATTTGCTTGGACCATGTGAGACAGAACATTCATGTTGACTGGGGATCATTGATATGTGATCCTTTTCTCATCGTTAGATAACTTTAGCTATTTGCTTGTTGACAACTTACTATTGGATTCAGAGATTATTTCTTCTGGACATTTGTTCCCACACTACTTCAGTGGGAGGGGTTTTCCTGCTTAAGATAATTAGGGAAGGGATAGTTTTCCTTGTTCATTCAACACCAGGATCCTGCTCCATGTTTTTCTAATACTCTGGGAGTTTTTTTCAACAGCAGTACTGTGACTCCTGACTGTCGCAGTTTTCCTCCCTTCCCACATGCTATATCCATGCTTTCCCCTCTCGTGTTTTTGCCCCTACAGTATATATTTTTTTTCTGTACCTGCTTTCACGGAGTGTGCATACAGCCACTTTGTGTCACAACCATCCAGTTATTTCTCTTAGGTTGTGATATAGCCTTTTGTTGTACATCAGAGTAATTTTTCCAACCCATGATTCCATAGCACTGGCCATTTACAATCCCAGTAACCCACCGTTCATGCACCTTATTTGAGGATTCGTGTAGGGTGTCCATGCAAACATTTGAATCCTCTTTTGCACTTTTTATTATATGTGTACTATAATACAATCGTGTGATATTTTTGGTATACCAGTGTGCTCCTAATGGGAATCTTTTCTCCTTGTGTGCATAGATCAATGTCCCTGGAGCAACCCCGGCAATCAGTATCTTAATATATAAAATCGAATGGTTAGTGAGGTTAGTGCTATCTGCGGTGAATCTGATTGGTCCTCAGCCTCTGGCCAATCAGATTGCTGTGTGTGACGTCACCCAACTGCCACTCTCTTCCCCCTCGGCTCGCGCCACACACACACACACACACACACACACACACACACACACACACACACACACACACACACCTCTCTCCGGCGCTCATCTCTCCCTCCCTCCCCTCATCTCTCCCCTCCCGGCGCTCATCTCTCCCCTCCCGGATCTCTCCCCCCACTTCCTCCCTCGCGGCGCCAGTAGAGGTCCGCCGCTCATCTCTCCCCTCCTGGATCTCTCCCCTCCTGGATCTCTCCCCCCCCCCCCTTCCTCCCTCGCAGCGCCAGTAGAGGTCCAGCACTCATCTCTCCCTCCCTCCCTCCCGGCGCTCATCTCTCCCCTCCCGGCGCTCATCTCTCCCCTTCCTCCGCTCACGTCTTCCTCCCTCCGCTCACGTCTCCCTCCCTCCGCTCTCACCTCTCCCGGCGCTCCGCTCATCTCCATCCCCGGCGGGGGAACAGGCAGCGGACCCCCTTCCTCCCTCGCGGCGCCTAAGATGGCGGCGCGCCCGGAAGGACCCCCTTCTTCCCTCGCGGCGCCGAGTGAGAAGATGGCGGCGGCCGAAAGTAGAGGTAGGTGTCGCTCTAGGTGACGTGTGTGTGTGTGTGTCTGTGTCTGTGTGTGTGTGTGTGTCTGTGTGTGTCTGTGTGTGTGTCTGTGTGTGTGTGTGACACTGTGTGTGTGTGTGTGTGTGTGTGACACTGTGTGTGTGTGTGTGTGTGTGTGTGACACTGTGTGTGTGTCGCCCCCCCTGCCTTTCACGCCCCCCCCTGCCTTTCACGCCCCCCCCTGCCTTTCACGCCCCCCCCCCTGCCTTTCACGCCCCCCCTGCCTTTTATGCCCCCCGCCTTTCACGCCCCACCCCTGCCTTTCACGCCTGCCCTCCTTTCACGCCCCCCCCCTGCCTTTCACGCCCCCCCCCTGCCTTTCACGCCCCCCCCTGCCTTTCACGCCCCCCCCTGCCTTTCACGCCCCCCCCCTGCCTTTCACGCCCCCCCCTGCCTTTCACGCCCCCCGCCTTTCACGCCCCACCCCTGCCTTTCACGCCTGCCCGCCTTTCACGCCCCCCCCGCCTTTCACGCCCCCCCCCCCTGCCTTTCACGCCCCCCCCCCTGCCTTTCACGCCCCCCCCTGCCTTTCACGCCCCCCCTTGCCTTTCACGCCCCCCCCTGCCTTTCACGCCCCCCCCTGCCTTTCACACCCCCCCCGCCTTTCACGCCCCCCCCCCTGCCTTTCACCCCCCCCCCTCACTCACGGCCTCCGGGCAACGCCGGGTATATCAGCTAGTTCCATATAAACATGCCGGTTTAGTTGGGTGTGACGGTGAAGGGGTAACCAGGCTCACTCATAAAAGTTTAAGCCCGTTTGGTTACCTCTGATCCCTGTATTCTGGTTGGGGAGTGTCAGCTCTTGAGCCCAGTGATTGTAAATGCATTGTATAAAATGATGCGACAATAAGGAATTTGTCTTTTTACCTTTCCAGGAGTGCCAGCAAGCAGAGATTGCTAGGCTATGAGTTGCAAGGGGGGGGGGAGGGGGGTTTACAGAGAAAGTGTTGTCAGAATGTGTCTAGCTAGTCTGGGTCCAGAGTTGCTGGATACCCCAAAAATGTACCTGGGAATAAGGTCGGATTCCCGGATACCTTGAGACACATTGCTCCGGCAAAAACTCCCGTTGAAAACGCTTGCGCGACTCACCACTAGGATTCCCTGCTTCAGCACAGACCAGAAAGGTAAATGGGGCATAGGGTTGTGTCGTGCCCCTGGAATGGTAAAGGGGTCCCTAGTTTAAGGGGGGGATGCCCAGTTAATGCCCAGGTTACCCAGAACCCGGTAGGGGTTCTGGGGGTGTTCCAACCATAGATAAGGTTGTGAGGCCTTTTAAAGTCCAGTCTAGTGTGTGGGGAAAATGGCTAGTAGGAATAAAGTGCAACTTCTTATTCTATTCCCCATAACCATAAGACTTAGGCAAGTATAAATGTATGGTTTTATTAAACAGTGTGTTTAAAGTACATATATGCTTGTGCCCGGCATTATGAGCTGGGTCTTTCCAGACCGATGTTCTGGGTGAGTCACTGGTCTACCAGCTTGGTGCCACTGTGTCTATCCAGACATCGGACATGAAAGCCAAAGGATGTGAGAGGTGTGAAGAGCATTTGGGCAGGAGGTTTAAGCTGGGCACCCATGTCCTGGGATGAATGGAAGTCCTCGGACTACCATTTGCCTTTCCCAGACTGTGAGGAGCCTAAACCAGCGAGTGGCTTCTGAATACCAAGTGGCTGAGGTTGCAAGCTTGCGCATGCCCTTGGCTGATGCAGAGGATCTGCTTGCCTGGCTTCAGAAGACTGGCATCGCTCTGATTGGCTGGTAGGAAATGTTCCACGCTCGGATTGGCTGTAGTATTTCATGAATGGACTCTGAAATACTATAAGGATACCTCCGCCAATCCGGAGAGGAGATTCTAAGCGTCAGAACATCAGCGGCAAATTTGAATGTATGAAAAGATGCTCTCTGAGAAATAGCAGTGAGCCGGCTTCAAAAATATTTCGACCTGAAATTTCTGGTCCAGCTATTTGGGACCAAGTTTACAAATTGAACGTAGCAGCCATGGCTAGGATTGCAAGCCGAAAATAGTTCCAGGACGTTTGGAGCTAGCTAGGTCAAGGGATTTCAGCACCTCCGGAGGAGAGACAGCGATGGCGTCAGGAACTTCATGCCGATTTGCGTTCCAGGACATTTCGGGACAAGTCCCGGTCAACCAAAGACTTTGTTTTACGTTCTCATTCAACTAGGAAAGTCTATATTTTTTGCCCAGACCCCCCAGTAAATGTGTCTCTCATGTATTTTGTGTTTCACTGTGTGTTCGCCTATTTTAAGTGAATAAATGACAAATTTGTTTAACCATCTTGTTTTGCTCAATGTTATGATCCTGGTATAAAAGGTGTTAAAGCTGCAGTTCAGGCTCCCGTTGTTTTTTTTTTTATTATTTATTTTTTTAACTTCAATTGTTTCATGTGGGCAATCTCTACTTACCTAAAAAACTGCATAGCTGCCGGTCAATTCGTTCTCAGTCTATTGATCGGCAAAGTTTGGCGACATCTTTAAATATGGGGAATGTAAATCGTTGCTATAGGAACAAGCATGCTTGTTAAAATAGAATAAAGAAAATTGGTCTTTCAAAGTTGTTTTTTTAAAAACAGAAAAGGCTAAAATTATTTTTTCTTACTACAGAACTGATTTATTAAAAAAAACACACATGCAGGATATTGCATGAACTGCAGCTTTAATGCCTGGTCTCCCGTGACATTGGGGTACCCTTATTTCTCTACGGTGTGTATGCGATACCTAACCGTCTATATATGAGTATATGTATGTGTGTATATATGTGCGTGTATACACACACATACACACACACACACACACACACACACACACTTCCCAGGCGCCTAATATTTCATCCCTGGCACCTGGGTTTTGTTACTAGCATGACAGGTCAGGATCTGGCACTGACGGCACCTGTGACCGACAGGTCACTCAGAGCAGCTCCGCTCAGTTTGTAGTGCTGGAGGGAGGGGGAGGACCGGAGAGAGGGCTGCCGAGGTGCATGATGGCTGGGGGAAGAGAGAGATGCACAGCGCTGCAGCTCTATGCCCACCCCTACTCAACTTGAGGGCCGTGTCAGTGAGAGGGCGGGGGGAGTCAGTGAAGGAGGGGGGAGGAGTGAGGTCTGGGTCAGTGAGGTAGGTGGGGGGTAGAGGGTGTCAGTGAGGGGGGGTGGGGGGGAGAGGGTTTTAGTGAGGGAGGGGGGAGGAGTGAGAGGGGGGAGAGGGTTTTAGTGAGGGAGGGGGGAGTGAGAGGGGGGAGAGGGTTTTAGTGAGGGAGGGGGGAGGAGTGAGAGGAGGGAGGAAATGGGTCAGTGTGTGTCAAAGATACACACACACATACTCGGACAAAGACCCGAATAGCCGCACGCTGTGTTACCCCCTAGTGCTATATACACACACACACACAGGAGACGCCATGGCAACGCTGTGTGGTCTTGTAAAAAAAAAAAAAACTGCATGGGGTACCATGCAGAAGGAAGATACTGTACTCCTGTGGGACACCACTTCTGACAGCCAGAACATTGCATAAATGATTCAAAACTCCAAATCCTCAACGGAATGTTTAAAAGCACTCAAGAACGGAAAACATTTGAACTCAAAATGATAATGCTCTTTGACACTAAAAAAATGTTAATGCTGATATGGGTTTCTTACACACCATCATATTTTTTGTAATGTTCCTCCCTGCCCCTCTTAATTTTACAAATCTGCCCCTTCCCTCCCCCCTGCAGCCCCCCCCCCACACTGCTGATAGATGCGTGATCCTAATTCTCACTGTCTCTTTCATCCATTTACCAATTCCTTCTCTACATCATCTGCCTTAGATCGATATCTTACTTTTACATCTGTGTTATGCTCATGGAACCTTTGTAAATCTGTATCGAGGAGAACTCTCAAAAGCATGTCTTATAATACCAATTGTTAGTCTAGATAAAAGACGTATCACCTAATATTGAAGTATTACTTTACTCGTGTGTGTATGTAATACACACACACACACACACACACACAAGATTGTAAGCTCTCATGAGTAGGGTTCACAATACTTTGTGTATCGGTTTGTATCCATTTATCCTTATTTGTGTGTGATCCAAGTTAATGTAGCTACTGTTCCTCACACTGTACAGCCGTGGAATATTTTGGGGCTTTATAAATAAGCAATCATATTATATTCATACACAAGGTTGGAGTAAAAATACAAAATATACTGTGACAAGCGCTATACCTAAATTAAAACTATGCAGTGCATATGTGAATTAATACGTGCTATAAATGGGGCTATATATTGCACACAGGATTGATGAGGCTCCACAACCCTGACGAAGTGACGTTCCCCGTCACGAAACGCGTAGGGAGGAGCCTAAGAGGTACTGCCCCACACACTCAAGCTGCTAGTCATTGAAGAGGAGACGGTGACGTCATCCGTACCTCGCCGGAATCCCGCGAGGTACACGCGGCACCGAGGAGGACATTCAAAGACTGAGTGCGGCGTTTGGGTTGTGCTGGGTCGGGCACTTCTTTGTTTTTACACTCACCGTCTTTTGTGAGTATTTTATTTGTTTTAGGTAGGCGTCATTAAAGTTTTTTTATTATTGCGCAATCCTTTGCCCTCTTTTGTCCCCACTGGAGGAAATAAGAGGCTGAAGGAATCCTGAAGCAGATCCAGGAAACTACATTCCTGAAAGGGAGACCTGCCTGACGTCCACGGAAGCAGAGGATACCACGAGGGGTTCGTGTTACACCAGAGGCGACCAGGACTCAGAAGGCTCCAAGTACAGATTCTCTCCCCTGCATGCATCCTATCTACTTCTAGTAAGTAGGCATTTCATTGAGCTTTGATCATAAGGGCACATTTGGCAACTAGATATACCGCGTAATGTCCTGTTTCTCTGCTCTATGTCATACATCTGCAGGTTGAATATATCGTGAGGAGGACTGTTCACTCTTTGCTCAGTGAACTGTGATTTTGATACCATCTATCACCAGATGACCACTCAAGATTGGGAACAATAGTCTGTATATTTGGACTTTAATATCATTTCACATCATTTCACTGTATTTACACATGCGCCAGGTTCATGTCTATTTTTGTATTTATATACAAGGTTGGAGTACATGCACCATTCCTATTTGCTATATTTTGAGAGACTTTTGTTCACTTTATGGGGGAGATACACAATGGTCTTTTGCTGGGTAACGCACCCAATCCAGCGATAACACAATGACTTAATGGAAACCAACACCAGATTCGGTACGTTAACCTGCAAAGGACCATTGTGAAACTCTCCCTAGGTGTGGCTGGCTTAGGATAAAGGGGTACGGAGAGGTGCTTAGAGCTACTCGGGTATTGAATGAAAACTACCAACCATACAGCTATTCGGATGATGATCAATGATAGAAAGGTAATAAAGGATGACACGTGGCAGATTTTATATTTGCTGAAATGCAAGCAATGATATGCTTACCAGTAATAACATGGAGCAGTGACTGAATACATTGTAAATTCCAGTGTCTCAGAAGGAAAATGTAATTTGCAAAGGTCAGGGGCAGTCACCTGGTAATGTAATCTGGCAAAATTGTTATTAACCTTTCTTCATAAAGAAAGGTAGAGGACAGCACCAGAAGTCTGCTCAGATCATTGAACTGTTAAGACTAAACATTTATTAATAATGTAATATTACACAGCACTGTCCATTGTACGGGCATAAAAAAAACATGCACACACTGTACTGTGTTTATCATTTGTGACAATACATCAACACCTGCTAGGGATTTCAGCACCCTGGGCTGTAATGTGTGTTTCAAGTCAAGCATGAGAAGCCAGATAGCAGTTGTTGAAACCATTAATCACAACCAATCTTCCTGAAGTCTCTCTCCACAATGCCAATCACAAATCATCTCACTACATTGCTCTGTCTCTTAACCAAATCCATGGAGTTGAGATATATTTGATGTTGTCAAATAGGATTGTGTGATGTATTTATGATTTAATGATCAACCCAGTAGGGCCGACGGTGAGTGTTTAGGAGTAATCCCTTCCTTTGCATATTTATAACAGTTTGAAAATTCAATCTCTAATATTATTTTAACCATTCAATGTGTTGCTTGTCCCTTTAGCAGCGAAAGTTAACTTTTTAACCTTATCTACCTAGCAATACACATACAAAAAATGCCCTTTTACTAGTTCACATTGCAGTCACTTCTAAAACCCAAGTGAACTAAATTACAGGAGTTAAATCTAGGTGACTGACACCTTTTTGCTTAAAAATAATAATCAGATAGATATTTTTAAAATAAATTCAACCTTTTTTTTTTTATATAAATTATTTTGTGATGAGACTATTAATGAAACCTCATTTCCAAGAGGGTCCTCACCCCTGCTTATTCCACTTGGGAAGTAATCATGATGCTCTCATTAGCCAGACCGTAAAAAACTGGAGGTTTTCTCAGTGTATCAGTTAGGCCGCGCTTATAGTGCCGGCGACGCGACGTTGCCCGAAAACAAATGCATTGCCGCCGCTGCGTGCGCTTATAGTAAGCGCGACGGCTGGTAGCCGGCAAAATTTGCTTTTTCAAGGACTGTCGCCTCATGTGACGGCCTTTGAACCAATCAAATGCCCGGAAAACCGCAACGACGACGCCCGGCGAAGTATAACGTTCGCCTGTGTCGCCGTCGACGGAACTATAGGCGCGGCCTTATTCTTCGGACACAGAGACATTAGTTTTGCTTATATCTATTTTAGGAAGCCAATATTTTTGGTAAATCATTTAAAAATGCTTTGTCTGCTAAGCAAAACTGTTGTGGCTCTCCCCTTCCTCCCAAAGGGGGGAAAACAGGAAGACATGCCGTTTACACATAATGAATTCCCTACAGTAGACATTAGAAAGGAGTTACAGACATCTTTCCATTATGCTTCGTGTGGAAGCGGAGAGAGTTGGCAAGAAAGCAGCTTTTCTTTCATCTCACTCTTTGATTAAGGAGCAGTCTCCCCCGGGGCAAAAGTGAACTAAAGGCAGCAGCAAGTTTAAGAAGGTTAAATATGTATCATTGTCCTTTAAAAATATATGTTTTTAATCTTTTAGCATCTCCCTAGTAACCAAATGCTTTGGTTACAATTGTAATTGTCACCTTAACCTCATTTGTGAATGTAAACCGTTGTACATACAGGTAAATTAGTAGGGTTTTTGCTTTTTACCGGTTCATGTAAAAACTCATTATGCTGCCATAATTAGACAAAGAGCAGTAGCAGTAATTTCCAGATAAGATTGTAATTATATGGATCCAAAGACAAGAGAAATGTATTTATTTTTATTAAAAAAGCAAAAATCTGTGTGGACTGGTCTTTAAATGGGTGCGTATGTATATATACACACACATATATTATACATTTATGTATAAAAATGTTTTACCAGGAAGTAATACATTGAGAGTTACCTCATTATCAAGTATGTCCTGGGCATAGAGTTAT
Organism: Ascaphus truei; assembly: GCF_040206685.1. Lineage (NCBI taxonomy): Eukaryota > Metazoa > Chordata > Amphibia > Anura > Ascaphidae > Ascaphus > Ascaphus truei. The sequence continues at coordinate 66,658,024 of NC_134485.1, read as the reverse complement.
AAAAAAAAAATACATGTTACAATAAAAGAACAGGGTTATACAGTGATTTCATGGACACACACACACAAAGACCCACACACAGACACTTTTTGACAAATTTGGGGGAGGTTGGGGAAAACAACCATAAAAAAAGTAAACATATTGCCAGCTCTAGAGGAGAGGGGAGGGCAGGGGGTGGGGAGAGGGGAAGGAGGGCAGAGGGTGGCAGAGGGGAGGGAGGGCAGAGGGTGGCAGAGAGGAGGGAGGGCAGGAGGTGGCAGAGGGGAGGGAGGGCAGGGGGTGGCAGAGGGGAGGGCAGGGGGTGGCAGAGGGGAGGGCAGGGGGAGGAGGGGAGGGCAGAGGGAGGGAGGGCAGGGGGCAGAGGGAGGGAGGGCAGGGGGCAGGGGGAGGGCAGGGGGTGGGAAAGGGCAGGGGGTGGGAAAGGGCAGGGGGTGGGAGGGGGTGGGAAAGGGCAGGGGGTGGGAAAGGGCAGGGGGTGGAAGGGGGTGGGAAAGGGTGGGTTAAGGGTAGGGGGTGGGAAAAGGTAGGGGGTGGGAAAAGGTAGGGGGTGGGAAAGGGCAGCGGGTGGGAAAGGGCAGCGGGTGGGAAAGGGCAGCGGGTGGGAAAGGGCAGCGGGTGGGAAAGGGCAGCGGGTGGGAAAGGGCAGCGGGTGGGAAAGGGCAGCGGGTGGGATAGGGCAGCGGGTGGGAAAGGGCAGCGGGTGGGAAAGGGCAGCGGGAGAGGGGACGGAGGGCAGGCTGCGGGACAGGGGGAGAGGGATGGGAGAGGGGAGGGAGAGGGAGGGAGAGGGTGCGAGAGGGGAGGTGGTGGGAGAGGGGAGGGAGTGGGTGTATCCTCCCGTTTTGAATTCTTCCTTCATACTGTCATATTCTACTGAGATCTCATCCGTGAGAGAAAACACACCAGGAGCATGTGCTTCTATAACCAGGTTTGCAGATGTCAGGAATAAGAGTTACCCGACAATCTAAAATAAATAAGGTTAATCTAAGGGCACCGCTTCACAAAGTCCTTTTACATATGGACGTGTTGGATAAAAGCAGCTTCCCACTTCCAGAGTGTCACGTACAGAACACCTGTGAGCACGTGACCTGCATACGGGACAAGGTTTAATACACAGCTCGCAATCTCTCCCACTTTTACCTCCACAAAGTTCCTTCTAGTGGACAATATCTCCCCTACGGGACAAGGGTTAATACACATCTTGCAAGCTGTCCCACTTTCACCTCCGCAAAGGTCCCTCAAATTAGTAATATCTCCCCTAAATCCGTCCCCATATACCACCTGTCACGAACAGCACACAAGTGGGTGCATGACAGATATGCAACCAGGGTTAATACACACGGCTACTCTAGCCAACTCAACTTTCGCCTGGTACCTCCAATAAGTTAATATTAACCCCTTACTTAATTGCAATCATATCTATACCCTGCCACTACCCGTGTTATGTATGCAAATAAAGATGTAAAATTAATCTGCCAGGGTCCCAGGTCCTTGTTTTTGATGGAAAAACTATGCACTTAACACAAAAATCTGTTGTAGCAAAATGTGTCCGAAAATATAATACTCTCAGGTGTGCAATTGGTTCATTCAGTGCCCAAAGCATCACTTATTAAATGTTTGAATACATATATAAAAATACAGTGCTTGGATGACAGAAAAAGGATTACAAGAAAATACAATTACAATAAATGCAGAACAGTTTCTCAAAATAATAGGATAAAACATTGTCATGGGAGAGGGGGTTTGGCCCGGTATTAAAGGGGTTTCACCCCATTTGACCACTCCCTGCTCTCACTTCTGAAGCAAGGGGTTAACTGGACTGCGGTTCAGTAAGGTGTTTTTACCGTGCTTCAGCAACCAAATGTATATTTCCCTGTAAATGTGTATTGTTCTCATTCCCGTGTTTGCACCAACACATACACTGGGATTGATGCGGGAGGGAAGGGGTTAATGTTAATTCAGTGGTTATTGCCCTTTGTTCCCTTTTCCCGCCTTTTCAGGCTCCATTTTGCAGCTCTCTATAGGTCGCCATTGCAGCCCAATGTAACCTTATGGAGATTCCGGCGATTTGGGCCTGCTTCCATAGAAGACCTGCAGGTGGCGCCCGAGAGGAGGAGCGGCGGTTTCCCATTGTAAGTCAATGGAGCCATTGACTTCAATGGGGATTCCTCGACGCCGACCTCCAGGAACGGGTTGGCAGCCATCCAAACTGCAAGAGCGGATACAAGGTATTTAAAAAGAGCTTTTATCACTGAGTTCAAGTTCAACTACAATTGGCGTGGAAACCTTAGGTTCTAGGGCACCTAGGAATAAAATTCTTTTTGCCCCTAGCCCCTAGGAACCCCCAGACACGACCACCACCGGGTCCGAGAATGAGGGACCCCCGTAGAGGGTCGAGCTCAGTAGGAGGGTCGCGCCATTGACTCTAATGGCAGAGCAGAGGTCCCATTGAATCCAATGGCGGCGCTCGCCCATGCATTTCCTATGGCGGCGCCGGCCATGGATTCCAATGGGGGGAAAGTCCAAAACTGTAAAATGTGTAAGTCCATATCTCCGGTTCTGTGAGGACCAGAGGGCTGGGATTTGGGTCGCATGTAGTCACTGTTCCGGCATGACTGCATGGCCATTTCCAGCCCTCTCCGAACAACCAGATGGAGTATGGGCAAATGTAAAGAATTGTGGTTTTCCTATAGACTTCAATGGCGGAGTTTCTCCATTGAAAGTCTATAGTGGCGGAGCCCATAGACTTCAATGCCGGAGTTGCCCCATTGAAAGACTATAGCGGCGAAGCCCATTGACTTCAACAGCGGAGTTGCTCCATTGAAAGCCTATAGCGGCGGAGCCCGTTGATTTCAATGGGAAAGAGTGAAAAGCACAGATTCCTTTTTAGAGCGGAGAATCCTGCATTAAAGTAATAAGAGTTTTAACTTGTTTTCTGGTATCTCCGGTTCTGGGGGTCACAGAGAGCTGAAACTTGGCCACCATGGAGAGTCACCTCAGGCATGAAGGACTGGCAAGTGTCAGCTCACTGGGCCCAGCAGAACGGATTATTTTAATATGTGAAGGTATTAAAGTATGAATTGTATTTTGGGTCTGTTATGAAAACTCAGAGCCCATATGTTATGTTAATGGTCAGGGGGGGAGACAAATGGTGTACAATAAAACCCCTGATCAAAGACTCCCCCACCCTGCTTGTGTATGCGAGCACAAAGGAATGCAGGACATGGGTACTTGATATTAAGTGTTGTAAATCACACCTTGAACAAAGGGTATCCTGGCAAAGCCAGACTTGAAGACGCCAGTCTTGTGGGAGGCGGGCTGAGGAAGTAAGCCCCCTGATTAGAATAAGACCCACCCAGTGGACAGGTATTACGGTGCCCCTCAGGTGAGGTGGCAAGGAGAGATTGGGTGCAGGTAATTGTTCTCCAATGGCCTGCACTCAATAATAAAGTATAGGATTGGAATTACATATAAACCAGTGTCCATCCTATACTCAGTTGTCTTTTGTGTCTTTTCGTGATTGCTGCATGAATTGCTAATCGTGTAACCTGATTACTTCATCATTCCAACCCTAAGTAAGTGTATATTTTGCCTGTTATTTGTATATCTTGTGTGTTCACCTTCTTTAAGGAATAAACTCTATTTTATCATATCTAAGTCGTGTTCAGTTCAACCCAGGTATTTGGTGTATATTATACCCTGTCACAAGTTACCGTGACAAACATAAAATAGAAATCCCTATACAGAACATTACCCAAAAGTCATAGGTTTTCTCCCAGAGAGCTCACTGGCGCAGGAAGATGAGATATCATGTGTTTAGTTCAAAACACACCTCTGTGAAATCTTATTTTCATAAAATCTTGCTAAGACTTAAGTATGATTTTTCCTCCATTGAAACATAAGCCCACCCACCCTAGTCATAAATCAGCTGCGAGATGGACAATTTTACAACAGAGTAAAAAAAAGGACATCACGTTTTCTTTGAAGCCTACAGTCATGTCTGCTTATTGTTTACGACCTTACAAACACTGTCACCTTGAGTGGGCCACCCGTGATAGGCCCCCAATTAAGTTTCTTTGAAGCTCAGCACCGAACTATGGAAAGACCTGACCTGTTCCAATCCATATAGATTGTATTTTAAAACTAAAACTGTAGCTCATTAACCCCTGAAGCACCAGATGAATTAAAATACATAATATCTCATGATATTATCATGACACAGATATCTCTTTTGCCCTTCAATGAGGCTGTGATGGAAAGGAGTGACAGCATCACAATCTCAATTGTACGTGGGGAGTAAATTTTGCACTGGTAACAGCCCTTCTAGGCAGATTTTACAGTATTATCTTAAGCACCCTGACCTACAATTCTGCTTGCATGCCATGCCTTTTCTGGGCATCAAGGGACACCATATGAAATCAAAGATATGTCAAGAACAGCCAGTATATGTACATGTCATATAACCTTGCCTCCTGCCAGAAGTCTTGGTATGTATGTGAATACAGAAAATTATTTAAAAAGGAACAGCTCCTGCAAAGACTGACCAAACATATATTCAAGCGCAATGCAAAGGGAAAGAAAAAAACAGTAACATCAGGGGCAAAAATGTTCGAAACGTGTTTGGCTGCCTCCATCCCCCCTTTTATCTACATTAGATCCTTTTTCAAAAAGAAAACAAATACATGTTTTACTACAAAATAGAGCTCTCCCAAGTTCCAGATGGTCGGGTAGTTCAGCAGGTCAAACTACAACATCTAGTCTCAGCTATCTCCCCCCTTCTGTTTTTCATATGAAATACAAGACACCACAAGGGTCCAACAGAATAATCTCTGCAGCCATCTGCAATGAGGGAAAACATACTTCTTAAGGGCAGTTCTATAGTGCGTGCGCGGCAGTTATAGTTGGCTGTGGTTAGTCAGCCTTTCTATAATAGGGCTGCGTGCGCACGGCAGTGAGCATGGAACCGGCCGACAGGGGGGAAGATTGGGAAAATTACGTTTTCGCGCCGCTACCGCAGCTGTAATGTGTGTATGTATGTGTGTATGTGTGTGTGTGTGTGTGTGTGTGTATGTATGTATGTATGTATGTATGTGTGTGTGTGTGTGTGTGTGTGTGTGTGTGTGTGTGTGTGTGTGTGTGTGTGTGTGTGTGTGTGTGTGTGTGTGTGTGTGTGTGTGGTGTTTAGAAATGTTTAATAAAGTTAAATAAATAAAATACATCCATTCATGCTGGTGTAAAAACACATTTACATACACAAGTACATATACACACACATACACACACACACACACACACACACACACACAGTTACCCAGTGACAGACACACACACACACACACACACACAGTACCTTCCAAGACTGTCGCTCACAGCATACACACAAAGCGTGCGTCACGTGCACACTATATTACGGGCCTTAATATCTTAAAGTAGCAATTCCCTAAACACCCACCAAAAAACAGGAAGCTATAACAAACTATAAGGTTATGTTGAGCTGATTTTTTTTTTTGCCAACGTTATTCTTCTGTTTTCATGTGTGTTGAAGGCATCAGTGATTTAAAATTTCACTAGGACGCACATTTTCAGTAAATGATCTCCCCAAACAGTATGGAATTTATATAGGGTGGCATTGAATACAGCGGCAAAAGGACTTCACAGGTAGAAAGAAAGGAAACTATTTATTTTTATGGTGAGTAGAGGGGATTGCTATTTCAAAATAAAACTGGTTCCTAAACCGGCTCATCATACTGTGACTTAATGTCCATTCTGAGATCCAAAAATAAAACTGGGGAAAGAAACAAAATCAAAAAACAACCTTAGATATTTTCGCTTCAAAGAGGGTTTTCCTATATTATAATAAAGATGTTTTTGCCCCTTAAGGATGCAATCTTGCTCGTTTTTATTTCCATGCCATCTGAAGAAAAATATGGTGTTATGGCCTATTAAATTAAAATTTGACATTATCTGGATTACTTCTTCCCCTTTACTCATTAAGGATTAATATTACATTAACCACTATCACTATCTATACTATAATTCTAAATTGGATTCCGTTTGTTTTTGTATGTCCGAAGCATCGAAATCTCAGAAACGGCACCACGTAGCACAACTAAACTTTCACTGGACATTCTGCTGTGGATTTGTAGGTCAACAACTATTTTGAGCTTCCAATGTGACTCACCTCCCAAATTATGGACATTCTAAGTTTCTCTTGGCTGTCCAGCAAAAATGTTAGAGCGGGTGGTGGGGGGCGTGGCTACTAAGGGAGGGGGCATGTCCTTGCCTGGATCGGGGCTGTGTGTGTGTGATGTGCAGGGGAGATGTGTCAGCAGGGGGGGGGGAGGGAGAGATGTGCCAGCTAGCGGGGGGAGATGTACCAGCAGGGGGGGGGGGGGAGACACATGTGCCAGCAGCAGGGGGAGATGTACCAACAGGGGGAGGGGAGATGTACCAACAGGGGGGAGGGGAGATGTGCCAGCAGCGAGGGGAGATGTGCCGCCAGCAGGGGGGGGAGGAGGGGAAGGGGAAGAGGGGAGGCCGGGGACATGTTCCGGCAGCGGGGGGAGACACACATACATACACACAGAGACAGAGAGAGAAATCTCACCCCACACTACATCCAGCAGTGGGGGGGGAGGCGGGGACATGTATTCAATATTACTTTCCCCGGGCACAAAAGCTAGTCATAACATAAGAATGCTCCCCTCAGGATCTTGAGAAGAGTCCGTAAGGAGGAGTGAAAAGTCGATACTTGAACTAAAACGACAGCAAATTTGTGCCGGCTTGCGAGATAGAGAGATAGAGATATATATATACACACACACACACACTAGTGTATCTCTGGACTGCTGGGAACCCACGGTGTTCGTCCTTTGGGTAATGCAAGTGCTTCTCTATGTCCTACTCCCTCCCAGTATATATAGCTAAATATATCAACTTTATTAGAGACTTCATTGTCGTCATTATTATGGGCATTTTCATTGCCATTTACAACAAACGTCCTAGTCAAAGATGTAGAGCTGTGACTGCCTCTAGCATATGGTGACAGTTAATTGTAGCCAACAAAAGCATGGGTATCTAAGCAACAGCATTCTGCAGAGCTGTATTCTAGTGGTTGGGCTTTGGTATTTGTAAACAACAGCAGGTATGAAGGATTAACTAAAAAAAAAAATAATAATGAAGGTCTGGCCGTGCCTATCTTGCCACTAATAAATCTACTGGCCTGAAGACCTGAATCAGGGACTATAGGAAGATAGATACAGCTACAATTAGACAGATTCAGTCTGGGTACCAATAGATACGTAAAGATAGATACAGCAATACTGTTAGGCTCAAAAAGATTGAAATAAACATATTTACAACTAAATATATGAACATATATAAAGTGAAAAGGAGCCTAGAGTTTCAGATCAAGAACAGGGGTCCAAGGTGTGCTAAAGAAGACAGGACAGACATCAGCAGTAGAGATGGGCACATTTTGGGGGCGGATTTGGATCCGCCACGGACTGGCCAGTTTGATTTGGTCCGTGGATTCTTAAAATCCGGCAGCGGTTTGCAGAATTCGCAGATGGATTGTTAAATCCACCAACCGACTGTATCCAATGGCGGTTTTGGATTCATCTGCACGGATTTGAACGGTAACAATCCGTCGGCGGATTTTACACAGCAGAACGGATTATGAACTCAGAAACATCCGGGAAAGGGATTTGGAATAGTTCGCCCATCTCTACTTCATAGTCTCAAACATTTGAGAAGCACTTAACTTTAACATCAGGCTGTTAGATGCAGAAGGCATTTTAAGACGTTCAATCCCACCCATAAACAATATTTCTCCCCCCTCTTAAAGCAGCACGACAGGTTGAATTTCTTGCCTCTCTTTTTTTTTTTTTAATTCCAGAGTTACCTCCTTACGGCCAATATCTTCTTGTTCAAATGTCCATTGCCATGCGGGCCAATAGGAAGCCGCTAGGGATGACGTTGCGGATTGCTATTGGCCAGCAAGACGGGGGACATTTAAAGCTGTCATTATGTTAGCCACACAGCCCCGTCAGAGCAGCTACATGGCGATACCGCCACCCCATACGGAGATAAGCATCGTGAGAAGCAGGATGTCCCCAGAGCTGAAATTAACGTAGTTCAGCTTCAGACACCCGCTGCTGCAATTCTAGAACAAAACAAAAAAAGCAAGAAATACAACCTGGAGTGCTGCTTTAAGCATCATGTTGGATTCCTTTGACCCTAGTGTCCCAGGTCGCAACATCAAAAAGGAAGCTTACGTTTTTGAAGAACGCTCCTCAAAGCCGTCAGTGGCACACACCATGGCCGCCTGAGCGTGGACTAGTCTCAGTTTACCAGTTGCAACACATAGGTAATTGTCAATAGCCCAATGATTGGCTGAAAATGATGTAGCCCAAAAGTCAGGATATTTCATTTGGAAGAATTTAGCACATTGATGTAACTAGATCACTAGATTATGGTGGCTCTCAACAAACACATTATGGGCCTCATGCAGAGAGCATCGTTATTTCAAAATTCGCCATTTTTTGTACAATTTCGCGCAGAAACCGGCATAAAATGGCGAGTTACGAAAAACGCGCCATTTTGTTTTTTTTATTGCTAAAACTCGCCTCGCGGCTGGCGAGAACCTCGATCTCGCCATTTTTAAAACTCTCCGAATGCAGAGAGGTACGAACGGCATGTAGCGGCTGTTCGCGCCAGGGAAATGGCGTGTTTTTCTCATTTTAGCCGCGCCAGGAAATATTGGCAATAAGATGGCGCTCGCCGCCTATAGCAAAGGGGGAAAAAAAGCCGCGAATTTTTTTTTTTACATTTCTGAAGCGCGCATCTGTTCCATTCAAACTCGCCACACGCATCCATGTTAAACATAGCAGAATTCGCACTTTTCTGCATATGGAGAATAAAACTCTCCAAAAAAGCTACTTTTTATGAAATTCGCCAATTTGAAAATTCTATGCTCTCTGCATGAGGCCCTATATGTTTCCATGGGTGTCAGGCTAAGGGGAAATGTGAGGAAGTACTTCTTCACGGAAAGGGTGGTGGACTTGTGAAATAGCCTACAGACATCGTAGGGGCCAATATAGTAAGGGAATTCAAACATGCTCCGGATACACGAAGCTGTGCTATATATGAAAGAAAGTCAAGAATCAAATAGGGTCCGAGTTTCCACAGCAAATAGGGAAGCGGGCAGAGTAGGTGAGCCAAGTGGTTCTATATTCTATGTTTATATGATGCAATTAGTTGCATAAATAAAGCCGGGAGATGTGTGACTGAATTGTGCACGTTGATTAAGTGTTGAGTTATAACCAGAAGGAGTTTACACAAAAAAGGTTGGAAACAAGATGGATAGATTACAGAAGTAAATTGCTAGTTAGCACTTAATACTCCAAAGTTGCAATAATGAGCAGGGTTGAGAATGCCACTCTGTGCGCATCTTGCCACATGTATGTGCACTTGGAGCAGCCAGTCCAGAAAGCATACCCCTGTGGGAAGTGTGAGCAGATGGTCTCTATGGAGTCTGAGATTGTTGACCTTTAGAGGCAACTTGGAACATTGAGACATTGGTAGTATTGGAGAGAGTTCACTGCTCACCGAGCAGGCCCTGGCTGGGACTAGTGGTGCAAATGGTGGAGCAACGAATATGGACCAGGAAGATGTAGCTAGCTGGGTAACAGTTGAAAGGCGAAGCAGGGGGGAAGAAGAACAGGCAGATCAGTTCTGAGCTGACCAATCCAAATAAATTTGCCAGATTGAGTGAAGATATTTATGGAGGCAGGGTAGGAATGTCAGGAATGGCAAGGATCGGGGAGACCAATTCTTCTAGCAGCCAGGGGAAAATCCCTTCAACACAGAGGGGACTCGGGGTACGCAGGAAACCTAGACAGCTTATGCTAGTATGGAACTCAATCATTAGACGGTAGAGAAGGCAATCTGTTGCCGTGACCGCATAAAACAAATTTGTAGTTTCCCAGTGCTCGGGTTCAGTACAATGCAGATCGGATGTACGGATTGTTGGGAGGGGCAGGGAATAACCCAGCGGTCTAAGTACACGTCACCCCCAAAGACAAAAATAAAGAAATATGGAGGGTCCTAAAAAATGAATTTCAGGAATCTAGGCCACAAGCTAAAGGCAAGGATCTCCAAGCCAGTTTTTTTTTTTTCAAATACTACCAGCGCCATCCACTACCCCAGAGAGTCAGTTGGAGCTTAGGGAGGGTAATGCATTGCTAAGAAGGTAGTATAGGAAAGAGGGGTTTGGATTTTTAGAGCACTGGGAATCCTTTTATGAGAGGAGCTATCTTTATAGTAGGGATGGATTGTACCTCAACGAGAAGGATTTTCTGTGGCTGGGGGGAGGGAGGGGAGGGAGGGGTGTTAAAAGGTTTGACGCGGCCGTCTCCTCCCCGGGGACCAGCGTCGGAGCAGAAGATCCACCTTCCCTGGAGGATCAGGCCCTCCGCTGGGCTGAGAAATCTCTGTGGAGTCCCACCGGGCGGATGGAGCTGCCATCTGCAGATGGAAACAGCGAGGGAGCACAGATTCAGCCTGGTCCTGAAACAGGAGACCAACATCCCCTACGTCCCGCACTGTGCATCACGCTGTGCGCCAAGCGGTCCTGGAGGAGCGACCCGGCGGCTGGCTAGCTGCCTGCGTGGTACCTGGAGGAGCAAGGGGGGAGAGCGCGGCGGCTGAAGCGAGCGGATCACCGGAGTCACTGGTGAGCTGCTTCCGGGCGGGCTTGTTTTTCCTCCTCCTCTCTTGGCCTTCACACACAGCTCGCCGAGCTATCTCAATAGATTCAAGAGCCATAACTATCTAGGAGGCTTTACACCATTTTGGATCCTGGTGCCTGCAGACCTCTTCAGAGCCAAGTGTAACCAAACCAAACTCATTCCACAGACTTGCTGCCAGAGCTGGCTGCTGTTTTCCCCTCCCAGCAGAAAGAGAGAAGAGAGAAGGGAAACTTAAGTTGGGTAAAAATCATCCAGCTCTACAACAACAAATAAACTTACCTCCACAAAGAAAAAGAACTAAAATAGAAAGGCGCATAATGATTCAGAAGATGGCTGCGCAATAAAATTGCTCCATGTAGAGAAGGAACAACTGAAGAACTAAAAACAGTCCACACTAGCACAAATCCTTGGCAACTGACATAGAAAGACACTTAAGTATTTTAATCACCCGCCATGCCTTGAAGCTTAAAAATAAACAAAGCCTTTCTTTCTCGGGAGTCCTCGCAGTTTTTCCAGCAGAAACCTGGGAGATCTGGAGAAGATGGCGGCTCTCCGTCAGGAGAAGGGAGCTCTGACAGAGAGTCCGCATCAGGGAATGAATCACAAGCGGTCTCTAAGACAGACATGGAGGGCTTCATTAAAGAACTTAAAGCGGCAATGCATACTGAATTCCAACACCTATACAAAAATCTCAAAGAAACAACCCCAGCATCTCAGGGAATTCACGGTAAAAATCAAGAATAAGATAGCTCTATTTGCTGATGATATAATAGGGTCTCTCACAAAACCGTTAATTTCACTCCGTAACCTATTGAAAAATTTGGATTCCTTTGGGAAACTCTCAGGCTATAAAATTAATAATACGACGTCTGTAGCTCGAAACAAATTTACCCAGCCATACAGTCAAACTCATCCAAACCAATTTTGATTTCAAATGGGATCCACAAAAAATGAAATACCTAGGTATCCATCTCACCAAAGATTACAACACACTGTATAAATGTAATTATTCCCCTATTTTTAAACAAATCTACAAAGATCTGTCAAATTGGGACAACTGCCAGATATCCTGGTAGGAAAACATCAATAAAGATGAACATCCTCCCTAAGATTCTATATATTTTTTCATAATTACCAGTTAAAGTCCCAGAAGAATTACAACAAATACACACTAACAAATAATATTCTAGGTGATATATAGATCTACTGGAGTCCTAATGCTGAAGGAATGTTAATAGTAGCACTGTACAGTATGTCTTGTATTTGTCTTACAACCCGCGACTCCCCCCTTTTACCTTCCTCAATATTACTTAACTCCCATTTAATTTTATTCTGTAAAATGTGTTATTTGATATATGTTAAATATCTTGTAAACCGGTCTTGAAAATGTTAAATAAAGAATAACAAAAAAAAAAAGTTTGCGATTTTAAACAAGGAACGGGAGGGGAGAGGAGGGACAAGCAAGAGGTAATGGACTAGAAGGAATAGATAGGTATGAGGAAATAGCCATGGGTCATGCGGTAACGGGACATTTAGCAAGCAGGGAGGCACCCATATTAAATACTGATACTAGAAAGCGTCCAAAGACTGAAATTGATGGAAGCAGAAAAGGCCTGAGCAGAGAAGCCAAAAATACCACACAGACTGGTAGAAACCTTAAGTGCATGTTTCGAATCCAAAAAAAAAATTGCATATAAAATGGGGGAGCTTTAAAGAATAGCCAGAAAGGAGCAATATGATATCATAGGTATTACTGAAACATGGTGGGATGAAACTCATGGCTGGTGTCACGTACGGCACCCCTGTGACCATATGATAATGGTTAATACACAGCTATCTAGCTGACTCACTTTTCACCTTCCACAAAAGGTCCCTCAAATGAACAATATTTCCCTTCAATCCGTCCCAATATACCATCTGTCACGAACCGCACACTTGTGAGCTCGATATGCAACCAGGGTTAATACACACGGCTAAACTAAGTAACTCACCTTTCGCCTCCACAAGGTACTTCAAATGAAAATTTACCCTTTACTCTGTTGCAATAATACCCACTGCCACAAACCAAGAAATAACCGACTTGGCACCAAAAAATCTGTTGTAGCAAAAAGGTGTTCGAACATGTAAGTTACGGTTTCTTAAAATTAAAGGATAAAAACATAAGTAGAAATTCCTTTACTTTACTACGTCATAGATTTTTCCCAGAGAGGTCACTGGATTTGGAAAGATGAGAACTCACATGTCTCATCCCAAAACACACCAATGCTAACTTTAATATCTTCTTGCTAAGCATTATGTACCATTCTTGTCCCATTGAAGAGTCCACCCCTGTCAAAATCAGCTCGGCCTGACATTTATGACTGACTAAAAAAAACCGCCTCTAAAAAGATGTTTAAACTCTGACTAAATATATGAAAGACCTTGTATCTTAATTTCTCTAATACTTAGACAGACGTGAGTCACATCAATAGGTTCAGGCAAGTGAGCTGAATTTAACAATACCAATTATGACCGACTTGCCCCTAAATTTGAGCAACAAACTGATCTGTTCCTTGCCACCACCGAAACAAAATGTTTGGCCTTATGGCATTCGTCTCCATGAAACGATTACAAATATCTAAACGTTATACTGCAGAATAGGGGTCAGGTCCAGGATTCCATATTTCATATCTTTGGAACTGTAGGGTTAGTCACGCGCCTTGGCACTCTGGAGAACACTTCCAGGAATGCTTTGACAGAACCTTTAAGGCTACGGCCCCAGTGCTCCCTGCTGCACGGACTACAGCTGCGATCGGCGGTCTGTAGGGGAGCTCGGAGGGCGGGGCATATCTGCCTGCCATCGGCTGAGCGCGGCCAAGTGACCACGGCACGGGAAGACACAATTCTGGTCTACCCTGCCAGTGTATGCATCATAGCGCTTTGCGCGCTCCCACACACACAGCCACTGGGGCCTGCCCCACAGAGGGCTATGCTGTGTGGCGCGCACGCTGTAGCAAGCACCGCCATGACCACGGGGACTCGGGCTAAAAATGTCCTGTTGACTTGAGTGTCGGAAGAGCCATATTTAAATCAGTTTCCATGGAAAACAAATGCCCTTGTCTCTAGATTCAGTGCCATACAGCACAGGCCTGGTCTGGCAGGTCATAAAACTATTTCTTTAAGTCAAATTATAGCCACATTAACCCCTGATGTACCAGATTGATTAAAATATGGCATTTTTATTACAACTGGGCAGTTCATTTAGAGGGTTATTCCTTTTTTGGAGGGATCAAGAAAATAGAAGATTAGGTGGTGTATGTATGTATGTATGTATGTATATATATATATATATATATATATATATATATATATATATATATATATATATATATATATATATATATATATATATATATATATATATATATATACATACATACACCACCTAATCTTCTATTTTCTTGATCCCTCCAAAAAAGGAATAACCTATTACAGACTTTCCTCGCTTATCCACCGGAATCCGTCCCATGAACCACCGTTGGATGACGGACCATCGGATTGCGGATCCATGTTAATGCACAGCGGTCTGCGTCGGATAAGCTGTTCTGACGTCGGATAATGTGTCCAGCGGACTGCATTATGCGGCATCTGATAAGCCGTTCGGAAAATGGATCGTTGGATCCACCTATATTAAAACACGACCTAATGTTTTTTTGCATTCTCAATTTGCAAAAGTAATTTTGGCTTTCTTAATCTCAGATATTTGGTGGTTTATAGCATATCCCTACACAAGTGTTTTTTTTTTTCTCCTTATTTGTACTTTTACCTCCACTGCAAATTTCAAACCACGAAGTCTCTACAACGATGTTCATCTCCGATAGGAAGCGGAACCGCAGTGCTACGGTAGGGGGTAAATGTTCACCAACCAGAGCCAGGTGACAGTTTTGTTAGAGTAGTCATGGTCGGGATGCACGCAGATGGCCAAGGCAGGCAGCAGAGATGCAAGGTCAGGGTCACAGGCTGGGGTCGTCAACAGGGAATGCACAGGAATAGACAGGGTCTGGGAACATGTGGAAAAGAATACTATGCTTGGGTGGGGGCTGGCAGTCCATGACTGGTATTTAAAGCTCTTGAACATGTGTAGCCAGCTACCAATTTCAGGAAGAGGTTTGCCAGGAACCAAGATGGCCACAGCAGCCATGTAAGGGCAAGTTCCAGCAAAACCCCGAACCGGAACCTTTTAGTCGCTACGTTTTCATCAATCCCTTTATAAACATCTTCACTTGGTGGTTTAAAATCTGATTTAAAATATATATATATTTATATAGATATTTATATATAGATATATATATATACAAATACAACTGTATTGCATACAGTTGTATTTGTATATATATATATCTATATATAAATATCTATATAAATATATATATATTTTAAATCAGATTTTAAACCACCAAGTGAAGATGTTTATAAAGGGATTGATGAAAACGTAGCGACTAAAAGGTTCCGGTTCGGGGTTTTGCTGGAACTTGCCCTTACATGGCTGCTGTGGCCATCTTGGTTCCTGGCAAACCTCTTCCTGAAATTGGTAGCTGGCTACACATGTTCAAGAGCTTTAAATACCAGTCATGGACTGCCAGCCCCCACCCAAGCATAGTATTCTTTTCCACATGTTCCCAGACCCTGTCTATTCCTGTGCATTCCCTGTTGACGACCCCAGCCTGTGACCCTGACCTTGCATCTCTGCTGCCTGCCTTGGCCATCTGCGTGCATCCCGACCATGACTACTCTAACAAAACTGTCACCTGGCTCTGGTTGGTGAACATTTACCCCCTACCGTAGCACTGCGGTTCCGCTTCCTATCGGAGATGAACATCGTTGTAGAGACTTCGTGGTTTGAAATTTGCAGTGGAGGTAAAAGTACAAATAAGGAGAAAAAAAAAAACACTTGTGTAGGGATATGCTATAAACCACCAAATATCTGAGATTAAGAAAGCCAAAATTACTTTTGCAAATTGAGAATGCAAAAAAACATTAGGTCGTGTTTTAATATAGGTGGATCCAACGATCCATTTTCCGAACGGCTTATCAGATGCCGCATAATGCAGTCCGCTGGACACATTATCCGACGTCAGAACAGCTTATCCGACGCAGACCGCTGTGCATTAACATGGATCCGCAATCCGATGGTCCGTCATCCAACGGTGGTTCATGGGACGGATTCCGGTGGATAAGCGAGGAAAGTCTGTAATAGGGTTGGTTCAACAAAGTATCCGGCGCTCCTCCTTCTCTTACCATGCACACCACAACTGGAACAATCTACCGGAGACTCTAACAGCCGCCTCCAGTGTAAGTTATTTCAAAACTACAGTTGTCTCACATTTTAATGTGGTCTGTAACGGTTACATACGCCTATAACATATATCATCTTTAAATGCCCATGCAATGTCTTGTATATAATGTATAAATAACCCTGTTCACTTAATGTAACAAATGTATTTGTAACCATGTATTATTTGTCATCATAACTCTATGCCCAGCACATGCATAACATATGCCCATTACATACTTGAAAACAAGAGGTAACTCTCAATGTATTACTTCCTGGTAAAACATTTGTATAAATAAATAAATACATTTTCATTATTCGGATATCAATGAGATTAGCATTACAACTAAAGGAAACAAGGTTTTGGGTTTACTAAACAATAATTATTTGACCCAAAGTATTGACGAGCCAATCAGGAGATGTAAAAGTAATAATAAATATGCAAGTCAGGGAACATTTGGGAAACAGATCATAACATGGTCTTATTTGAAATAAACCATCAAAAACTATATTATATACGATCAAATGATTCCATTTTAGAAAGGCAGACTTTAGTAAACGAAGGAATAATCTGCAAGGAATACATTGGCATGATATTTTTGCAGGAGAAAATGTGGAAGATAAATGGGCAGACTTAAAAACATTGTTAGCAAAGCACACAAAAGTTGCAAAAAGGACAAACAGATTAGCAAAAGTTGAAAAAAAAAAAAAAAAGTACGGGGGGAGGGGGGGGATTGCGATCCAAAGTAAGATCAACCCTAAAAAAGTTACATTTCATTCAGAACAAATTAGAAAAGAGAATGTGTGACCCTTTCAGTGTGAGATGCACAGGCGAATTATTGGAGATAAGGAAATAGTGGAGGTATTAATTAAATAATTTGCCTCTGTATTTACCAAGGAGAAGTAAAATGCCAAAAATATTTCAACAGGGGGAAGCCAAAACCTCAATATTAATTAACATTCTGTTAATAGAGGAAGAAGTGTAAAGGTGGCTTGATAAAATTGAGATTAATAAAGAACCTGGCCTTGCTCGATGGCATGCACCCAAGGGTTCTTAAGGAGCTATGTTCAGTAATAGCCAAACCATTATAGTTAATATTCAAGGAATCCATGTCCACAGGCGCAGTAACACAAGATTGGCGTCACGCAAATTATATTTAAGGAAGCCAGTTCACAGCCCGGGAATTAAAGAGCTGTACGTCTGACATCAAAAGTTGGGAAGCTACTTGAAGGTTTAGTAAGGTATACTTAATGGATAACAAAATTATTAGTAATAGTCAACATGGATGTATGAGGGATAAGTCATGCCAAACTAACCATATTAGTTTATTTGAGGTGGTAAGTAGGAATTTAGACCAGGGAAATGCAGTGGATGTGGTCGACTCAAGTTTTGCAAAGGCTGGTGATACAGTGCCACATGAGGTTAGTGTACAAAATAAAGGACATTGGTCGAGGTTAAAATATTTACACCTTGATTGAAAACTGATTGAAGGTTACAGAAGAGTCATAAAATGAACCTTTTCCGGTTGGGCTAAAATTGTAAGAGAGTACCTCAAATGTCAGAACTGGGCCTACTTCTTTACTAATGACCTCGAGGCTGGCATAGAGAGCAAAGTCTCCATTATTACGGAATACACTAAATTATGTAGGGTAATAAAAGCAGAGCCGGGTGTAATTTCTGTACAGAAGGACTAGGATAAACTGGAAGTTATGCATATGGGAAGAAACAATAAACAGGCTACTTACAAATTAAACGGGATAAAATGAGGTCAATCCTTGATGGAGAAGGATTTAGGAGTGCTTGTAGAAAGCAGGCTTAGCAAAAGTGCCCAAAGTCATGCAGTAGCTGCAAATGTGTAAGGAATAGTTTTTCCCTCTAAAATTCAAGCATATTAATGATGATTGCAGGACAATTGTTAAGAGGATGTCTTACAAATAAAAGGGGATTAGTTTAATTTATTTTAATATTAGAATGAGCTCTGAAGATCTTATGTGGAAAAAGGTCAAATCGTCCCTAGATTCAGTTACAAGTGAAAGGATTTTAAGTGAAAGAGGTGTGGTTAACCTATTCTAACAACCAGAATAGGCAGAAATGTTATATGATGGTCTTAAGTTGCCTGGTGCAGGGGCCCCAGAGGGTGACAGTTGAGTTACAATTGAGTTACAATTGACAGCCGTTGGAATAGCTGACAATCATTTCTGATAAGCTTGAGTTCCTTATATGTTCATAAGGAGATATTGTATGTCATCAAGTGGTACAACATACTGTATGTAAATACCATGTTAGGACATAATACTTAAAGTTAAGATGGCTGACTGGGTAGTTTTGTCTGGATACATATACAGCAGTTTTAGCACAAGCAAGCGATAGACAGGTGGGGGGCACAGAATAATCAATTCCACCAGGATGGGAAGATAGGATGCTACCATGAGGAGAGGGAGACGAGTTAAAACCAAGATAAAGGAAAGAGACGTTTTATCACGATATTAAGATCAATTACAAAGATCCCACTCAGAAACAGAAAACTATGCAACCATTTTTAAGAAGATCATAACTTATTTGGAACGTCACCACCATTTTGCTCTATTTTTATGTGAGTTAAAATGAGAGTTATCTTCAGAATAAACATTTCTTTTTATGTGATGAACCAGAATTGCTGAGGTCTGTTATCCTGGAGTAATTATAAAAGATGTAAAGGACATTTTACATTTACAAATAAGATCTTATCTTGCATAGAATAGGGTATGGATGGAAGGGAAGACTAATTTTGCCACTGTATAAATCCTTCGTAAGAATGCATCTTGAATATGGAGTAGAATTTTGGGTACCACTCCGTAAAAAAACACATCAAGGAAGTAGAAAGAACACAGAGAAGACCCACCATATTAATAAAGGGGATGGCAGGTCTGACTTATGAGGAAAGGCTAGCTTAATTAGATTTGTTTACATCAGAAAAGAAGCGTCTAAGAGGGGGTATGATAACTATTTTCAAATATACAGTATTCAGGTTCAATCCAACTTTCAAAAAAACTATTCATCCAAAGTACAGTACAAACGACACAGGGTCATCCTTAAGACTGGAGAAAAGGAGATTTCACCAGCAACAAAGAAAAGGGTTCTTTGCAGTAAGGGCAGTTAAAATGTGGAATTCATTACCTACAAAGATTGATGGCAGATACCATAGATATCTTTAAAAAGCATAGACCTCTTTTTAGAAAGGAACGGTATACAGGGATATACCAAATAAGTAAACGTGGGAAGGTTGTGGATCCAGGAAGAAATCGGATTGCCATTATCGGGAGTCAGGAAGGAATTTTTTTTCCCCTGAGACATCATTGGGGCTTTTTTTTTGCCTTCCGCTGGATCAATAGACTGTAAATACAAATATAGGATAAGTATTTGTCGTCTAAATGTACCATAGGTTGAACTCTATGGACATAATGTCTTTTTTCAACCTCATCTACTATGGAACTATGCAACAACAATTTTGTATCTGCTTAGGTGTACAATGTGATTAATCAACACATCAAGTACAACACCTTCAAGTTCAAGAAGCACGACTAATTATAAGACTTACACAAGAGGGTACAGTGATGCGCTCAATCACACTCACCCAAAACAAACATACACCCGGTCCCTCATGCAAAAGCAGAGGACTCTCAGGCTGTATGCAAAATAATGACATTGCTTTGTGCATTAAACAACGTGCCAGGTGCACAGCCAGCCTGCCTGCATCCTCTGAGCAAAAGGAAAAAGATCAAAGCAACAGGTGGGAAGATGAGTAATGTTAACCTGTTTTATGCTGGAGGGAGTTGCAATACACTGCTGTACATGTGTTTCAGGTCTCTCATTAATCTTAAATCGTCGCATTTAATATGCCAATTATTTTAATCATGTTCAACTCTACATACATACACATACACATACACATACACATACACATACACATATATATATATCAAATATTCCTGTATGCTCATTTGCATGTCTTAGGCAGGTCTGCAACCCCGCCTTTTACCATTATCACCCAGCACACAGCACTTCCACTGCAGCAAGAGATTCTGGGAAATGACATGCAAATGGGCACACAGTGTCACCTTTTGCTTCAAAACCATTTTTAACATGGTTCCCTATAGGCTTAAGCTTGTTGCATGGTCACAGCTTTAAGCACAGCCAGGGTTAAGATGCATAGCCAGAAAACCCACCAACAGACAGCTGTTTCGACCTTAATGGGTCTCCTCAGTGTGGGGTTGGTTAACTGGCTATGCAATGAAGCAATGAGGGTGGGGTTTACCATACTTAGTTAAGTTATGGTGGGATAGATATATATATAAATATATATAAATATATATATATATATATATATATAGATATATATATATATATATATATATATATATATATATATATATATATATATACACACACACACACACACACACACACAGATCTCCAACACACACACATCCAAATACTGAAGAACACATATAAAGATATAGATATACACAGTGTATTCATTCCTAACAATGCTTTACATATCACAGAGATAACTTTTAAACAGGAAAATTAAGTAAATGATAAGAGCTTTAGACTACAATGTAAATATAAGGGGGAAATTGACACTTATAATAATCATGTTTTACTAAATTAAGGACCCCTGGCAATCAGCATGCACATTACTCTTTACATAATATATATATTACTAAACTTACCAAAGAAAAGTACTGTACCTTTCAATATATAAAAATGGGAAAAAATGTATTAAATACAAAGCCCGTCACCTGAGCACAAAGATGACAAGGTGTCTAGTGTTGGAAGCACAAAAACAAAGAAAAACTATTGTTATACCTCCAACAAGAGCGCTCAGCTTGCGTGACCCTGAAACATTGACCGCACCCACCAATATTTCTCTAGGGCAGCACAGTTGCTACGCACTAGTTGCTCATTTAATCTTAAACTCTTTTGGTGCCATCTGTTTCCCCCGAGGCTGACAAATCATGACACAGAGATAGAGCAAGACAGAGATGGAACAAAACAATAAAATAATCTCCTTGGTAACAGCTCAGTTTTTTTTTATTTTGACAACAATCCTCGGGGTGAAGCTATAGTGAGCACCAACTAAAGGTGAGGTCTTCTATAAAATAAACTGTACTTCAGACATGCTTTCACAGGCAAAATTCTTCCCTTGTAGGTACAGTATATGTAAAAGCACAGACTAAACACCATTTTGGAAACCTGGCTCATCTGAATTTTAACAATTCTTCCCTTGATGTATAATTGTGGCAGCTATGGAAGTTCTTGTCCTTTTGAACAAAGCGGCTTTTAGAGTACTGTACATCCTGCAGGCCACATTTTGTTACTGCCTAACCGAGAACTAATATACTGTACTGTATGTCCTTCCCGCATGCTTGAACAGTAACTCAGACAGCAGGCAGACACATCAAAACCAAACAGTCTACTGGCCAAAAAATAAATAAGACAAACTTCAAACTAAATAAAATATCTATCCATACACTCAATAAAACACATTTCCTTGAATCAGGACTTTTTATGTGGAACGAAACACGTAGATTTCACAGTTTTATTTAGATTTTGAATATCACGTCAAATTCCCTGCCTGTGTTAGCCCAACAAACGCCCTGCTTTATCTGGGACCGTCCCAGAGTGCAACGGTCTGAACAGAAGTCCAAATAAATCAGGAATAACAGATCTTGGTAAACCTAAAAATCTTGTTACAATTGGCAACATTATTTTTCCCTTCAAATAAATCACAGCTTACTTTTTCCAGAGAAGCCTCCCACTCTCTCCATAATATATATTGCTAGCTCATGTGAACCTGTTGCAGTTGAGCCTTCCAGGAATTTAGAAGTTCTAATTTTGAAGGCATCACCTCAATATTATTTATATATTGTGTTATATTGCCTGGTCTACATTATTTTGGATTTCATGTTTTTTGCAAACAATATATGGTTCCACCAGGAAATTGCAGTTTTAACTAGTAAATGTACACCTAGCATTATCGGTATCCATGCAATAAAGTTCCACTGTGAAAGCTATTTGGCCACTCACAATCATAATCTCAATTCAAGCTGCAGAAAGAACAGACATTGGAAATATTTCACGGTTCACAGCAGCAGTCAGATCGTTTCTGCTCCAGTGTTTTTAATCACTGGCTGCATGCAGCATTTGCTTTCTTAATCCTTAAATCCTTTTCACTTTTCTCTTCACAGATAATCTAGTTAAAACTCCCTCCTCCCACCTGCCCTGTCTGTCATTTTGCCTGACTGTATAGCGGACTGTCTAAAAGAAAAGCATGGAATTAAACTGCACTACAACCCCTACACTAAACTGCAGTAACATAAAAAGACAAATGGCATTGTCTATTATGAGTGACAAATGGAAGACCAAAGGGTTTATATGTACACAGAGAAAAACATAGCTTGTTGTAAAGACCATACAATTCTCCCTGAGTTTGATAAACTCTTCTACCACCATAATTGGGAGTACCAATCCTGTCCTACAATCAATATTGGTTTATTTTGTAGCAGTGTGTGTCTGATTCCAATTAAATTATTTCATAATTTTGCTTACATTGTTTACTGGTTGTTCGCGCCAATGACTTAATTCAGCGCCTTGTCGTCTGCTGAAGGTGGGATGACATCCATGATCTTATATGATGCTTAAGTGTTGTTTCATTAAGATATTGCCAAAATGCATTGGAATTAATGGTACATTCCTGGAATTGGCCTTGTGTACATGTTGCTGGAGACTATTGTTCTGTGAATAAGGGAGAACTGATGAGACCAAATATATAAGCAAGTATTCTCCATTACTTTGATGATACCGCTTCGTTTGATTAAGGGTTTGTATTGTCAGTGGAAACTGCTGTAAATTGTGTTTCTCATTAAAGCCATTGGACCTGCTAAATATCTGATTCCAAGACAGCCAGATTATCAAATATCATCAGCGTGGGAAAGTTCTGGGGATGTTCACAATTATTTAAAAAGGAATCATAATGAAGAACATGTATTAGATATATATATACATTTCATTCTTCTACCTAAAACCTCTTTATATGTCTACTTTAAAGAAGGATTTTAGTATTGCTGCATAATGCACCCCATGTTGCATACAAAATATGGCATTTAGACAGAAGCGGTCCAAGAAATATAGTAAAACAAGGGAAGAACGTGACTCATATCCATTTAGTTTAACACATGCACACTGCAGCATTCTAATCAACCACCTCTCAAGTGTTCAGGCTTTCAATAAACAAATAACTGGGGAAGTTAGGTACATACACTGGTGTGCAGAGGTATTCGCCATGCAAATTTTTCACATGTTGTTAACACCCGAGCATACTCCATGACGCTTTCAAATTACACTTTACATGTAGAATCTACAAAAACGACTTCAAAGTGCTAAAGCTAGAATATGCATATAGAATATAAAGAATATTTACAGAGAAAAAGACATTAATCTCAGTTTCATACATATAAACCACTTTGCCCTAAAACAGCTCAGGTGCAAATTCATTGTTTGAAAGGTCACAAAATTAGTGAAATTATTTCAAACTGAGTAATCAAAGTGGTTTAGCTTGTAGATCATTTCCCTCAGGTATATAAAGACGTTCAAGCTGCAATTCACATAGTGATCCAACAAAGCAACCATGAAGGAGCTTACAAACAAGTCGAAAAAGTTGTAGAAAGGCATAGAGTAGGAGAAGAGTACAAGAAAATGTAAGACGTCGATTGTCCCTCTCAGCACAATGAAGTCCATTATTAAGAAGTGGAAGGTGGATCATACCACCCAGACACTACGTAGATCAGGTTGCCCTGAAAAATGAGCAGCCGGGCAAGCAGGAAACTGGTTAGGGATGTCACTCTGAAGCCAACAATGACCTTGAGAGATCTGCAAAGTTCTGTGTCCAAGATGGGAGTCAGTGTTCACACATCAACAATAAGCAGGTCCCTATACTCTGGCTCGTTATGGATGGGTGGGCAAGAAAGGAGCCATTAATCAAAAAGACACCTTAAATCACGTATGGCGTTTGCGAAAAAGCATATAGATGATACTGCAGACATGTGGTTACGTTTTTGTCGTCAGACGAGACAAACATTTAAGTTTTTGGTCTAAATTCCAAGTGTTACATCTGGCGCAAGGCCAACACTGCACATCACCCAGTCAACAGCATCCCAACTGTCAAGCATGGAGGTGGCGACAACATCATGTTATGGGGATGCTTCTCTTCAGCAGGGACTGGGAAGTTTGTCTGGATAGAGGGTAGAATAGGAAAACCTGATTGAGTCAGCCAAGAGTCAAACTGGGGAGGAAATTCACATTTCAGCAGCACAAAGTCAAAGTCCCACTGGAGTGGTTGAACAAGAGGCAAATTAATGTTCTTGAGTGGCCCAGTCAAAGTCCTAACTTGACTCCAAACGAACATTTATGGCAAGACTTGAAGATTGCAGTCCATTGACTATCCCCAACAAACTTTATCAGAACGGGATCCATTTTCCATGAAGAATGGGTAAACATTTCACCATCCTACTGTGCAAAGCTAGAAGAGACCTATCCAAAAAGACCCATAGCAGTAATTGCTGCAAAAAGGTGCTTCTACCAAGTACTGACTTTAGGGGCTGAATACTTATGCAAGCAGTACATTTCATTTTGTATATATCCTTTGCTGACATTTAACCTCCTCCTCATATAGACAGTGTCCAGTTTAACCAGTACAGCTTTGTACCTTACACATTTTTAATTTTATTTTTTTCCAACTGTGCAAGCATTATTATTCCTTCCAGACTACAATAATGGCAATCAATTTACGCCACAAATCAATATACTTTCCATGTTTATTTATTTGGTATATACCTGTATACATTTCCTTTCTAAAAAGATGTTCAACCTTAAATATATCTATCTATTCTATCTGCCATCACTGTCTTCGTGGATAATTAATTTCACATTTTAATTGCCCTTTCTGTAAAGAAATCTTTAGTTAGTTGCTAGTGAAATCTCCTTTCCTCCAACTTTAAGGTATAATCCTGTGTTGTTGGTACTATCCTTGGGATCAATAGTTCTTTTAAAAGTTGCTTGTATTGCCCATAAACATATTTGTAAATGGTTATATCTCCTCTTAGATGCCTCTTATGGAGTGGTGTCCAAAACTGTACTCTATATTCAAGGTGTGGTCTTACTAATTATTTATACGATGGCATTATGCTTTCTTCCCTTCCATCTATAACCCATTTTATGCAAAATAAGATCTTAATTGCTTTTGCAACTACTACCTGAGATTGAGCACCATTACCAAGCCTACGGTCTACAAACACGCCTAAATCCTTCTCCAACCTGTTTATTCTTGCATCCCAAATGTATACAATTACATTTGTCTGCCCAAGTTTCCAGTTTATCCAAGTTCCAATGTAGAGAAATTACATCCTGCTCTGATTTTACTACCTTACATAATTTAGTGTCATCAGCAAAGATGGAGACTTTGCTCTCTTTGCCAACCTTAAGGTCATTAAATAAGTTAAATAGCAGTGGCCCCAGGACTGAACCTTGAGATACTCCACGTACAACTTTAGCCCAACCTAAAAAAAAGTTACACTTATGACAACTTCGTTGTCCAACTTTCAACCAGTTTTCAATTCAGGTACAAATATGTACACCCAGAGCAATTTCCTTCTTTTTGTACACTAACCTCATGTGGCACTGAATCAAACGCATTTGCAAAATCTACGTAGACAACATCAATTATCACCCTGTCTAAATTCCAACTTACCTCCTCAAATAAACTAATAAGGTTACTTTGGCATGACCAAGCCTTCATAAATTCATGCTGACTATTACTAATAATGTTATTATCCATTAGGTATTCCTGAATATTATCCCGTACTAAACCTTCAAGTAGCTTTCCCACAATTTATGTCAATCTTACAGGTCTGCAATTCCCTGGTTGTAATCGAACTACCTTTTTAAAAATAGGCACTATGTCTATTTTATGCCACTCTTGTGGTACTGAGCCTGTGGAAATGGAGTCCTTCAATACTAAATGTAATGGTTTGGCTATTACTGACAATTTAGCATTGAATGTTTAAAAAATAAATAAATTCCCACATGGTGTAGGGGTGTGTTTGTCATGTGACCCTCCTCTGCGCTCGAAAGTCTACGCAAGTGCCGCGCACGTGGATGCAGCCTGATGAAGCAGGGAGAACTGCAGAGAGGAGAGAGCTGCAGATGCTGGCAAGTCCTCGCGAAGCGAGATTTTATAACACGATCCCGGTTATAACGTGGTCTCATTCTGTGGACCCCGAGGACCGCGTTATAACAGGGTTCGGCTGTATCTGTCTTTTCCTCATCTCCAATAATTTACATGCCCATCTCACACTGGAATTCTCTTTCCTAATAATTTTGTTATTAATGTGCTTGAAGAACTTTAGGGTTGATCCTACTTTCTATTGCAATTTTTTTAGTTTGTTTTCAAATTTTGCTAATCTGATCGCCCTTTTGCAACATTCCTTATAATTCTGATATGATCTCTCCGTCCCTGCTGCCTTTAAGAATATAAATGCCTGCCTCTTCCTTTCCTTACCTGTTTATTTAGTTATACTGGTTTCTATTTTTTTATTTTATATTACCCAAGGGTATACACTGATAAATGTACTTATCTAACACATTTTTCAAAGACTGCCCATTTATCTTTCACATTTTTTCCTGCAAAAATGCTATGCCAGTTTATTCGTTGTAGATTTTTCCTTAGTTTAATCAAATCTGCCGGTCTAAAATTAAGAGTCTTTGTTGAAATCATATAATATGAAATTACATTATATATCAACAAAGATGCAAATATTTTGCATCTGTAGATTCTGGATATTTTCTCCTTTTCTTTCCCTTTCAGTTTTATCCTAATTAGGCAACTGAAATTACAAAACACTCTGTACATCAAAGCAAACAAGTTTGCATGCCTGAGGGTTATGATGTCCAATCTTTTGAAAAAAGGTTACAATTGCAGTCTATCTAGAAGCTAATGGTGTCACCCTGTCTGATGCCTTTGTTAGACTGAAGATATGAAGAATGCCTTCGAGGTCATGTCTGGGCCTCGCCCCACGGGATCTGAAGTGCATTGAGAGCACAACGGAAATATGGCAGCAGATGTATCACTGTCTGATAACCACTGTAGTCAAAAGGAGGTTCAAATCTTTTAAGGAGTTCCTGGGAAGACAACACATTCACGCCAATCAATGAAACAGTACATGTACTGTTGCATACACTGGATTCAAATCGGCATTTCCATCATTTTTTTATGTCTGGCTCTGAACCATGTTAAATTCAGTTTTGGGGGCCCCATTGCTACCAGAGATATAAATCTCGAACGGGCCTCGGCTCCGCACGCAACATGGTGGTTTAAAGAAATTGCGCCACGTGGGCCAATAGGAAACCACAACGTCATCCCTTGCAGCTACCTATTGGTCCGTGTGACCTGGGACCTTCAAACCTGCATTAGATACCGGCATCAGCTTTACAGGTCAATATTCCTGGGAGCAGGGAGTCCCCGTAGTTGAAAAGAACGCGGTTCAGCTCCGGAGACCCTGTGCTTTCCACCCAGGTGGGAAATACATATTTAAGTAAAATGCTCATTTAAAAACAAAAAATATTTTTATCTAAATATAAAACTCATTCGACAGTCATAGACCAGTGTTATCATTTTTGTTAGCATTCATTGCGCTCTATTAAAATGTATTCCCAACAATCTAGGTCGGGTTCCGTGCATTTATGCTTAAGCCCTGTCAAATCAGATAGTAATTGACGCCATTAGTGATGGATGATCCTTCAAGACCTTGAAGAACGAAGTCTTGCAAAGTCCCATAGCATAATAATGCATCACAGAGTGTAACGCGTAGCTCACCACAAACGAAGCGTGACCGCAGTGCTGAGGTAGGGGATTGGATAACGCCAACCCACAGCCACGCGGGATCGCCTAGGGTGTAGAGTAGTCGTTCAAGCCAGGTCAGGATTACAGATAGAATAGTTAAGGTACTTGCCAGGTTCAGGAGCGGAGAGTTGCGGGTCGTCAGTGTTTGTAGCCAGGTTCAGGATTGGAGAGTATCGGATAGTGGGGGCACATAGCCAGGTTCAGGATATGAGAATATGAGAATATCAGATCGTTGGAGTACTTAGCCAAGGTCAGGACTGGAGACAGGATAATGGTCATACAAGCCGGATCAGGAGTGGAGAGAAGCGGAGTCCAAGGTACTAGCAGGGTTCAGGCAACAAGATGTTAACAGGCAGGTAAGGCAAGGTCACAATGACTATGCTCAGCAAGGAATGAGAGCAGACTGAAGGTATATATAGGAGGAGCCTCCAATAGTCAGCCAGGGCAGAACCCGGAAGTGCTGATAGGCTGTTGGTGCACACAGGTGTGCCCTATGTTGCAGCCTAATCGGGGATGAGGGTGGAACTGCTCGTGCACCATTCCACGCGCGTCACGGAGGCCAGGGGGCAGGGCTTGGAGCGAACATCACTCCCACGCCGATTCTTGGGACAAGAGGGGGCGGGACAAATCGCGCGTGGGTCACGGAGGTCAGGGGGCGGAGACGAGAACGCGTGTCATTCCCACGGCGATCCTGACTTTCCCCAGCGCGGGGGCAGGGTTTGACTCGCGAGTCAGCAGGGAGGCTGGCCGAAGGCACCCGTCGTGCGACAGATGGGGGCGGGATCAGAATCCGCGGAAGGGGGATCAGGACGCGCAAGGTCCACGCGCGTGTGCTGGGACCACGAAACCGCACATCCTGGGTGTCCGTCACGGAAGGCTTGTTGAGGTGAGGAGACTGCGACCACCAGGATGGCGAATCCTCACACAGAGGACATTTAGATTTGAAAAAGTATGTATGTAAAAAATTATTTAAATGAAAAAAGGCTACGCTACAAGAGAGAATGGGTTATGCAGCACTTTATTGGCACTAAGCAACCTCTACTACCTAGCTCGTGCTTTCAGAATCTAATTAGTGACCATATGCAGATGTGCAACAGGATAATTCCCTCTCTACGTGAGTCTTAAAGCATCAGAAAGCAAAGAAATTCATGATCAGCAAAATCAATTAAACACACTCTTCATGTGCATAAAACAGATTTGCAATGCACTGCTAGTCCCATAAGCCAGAATGTGTTAATAGTTTCGTAATGTTCTTGGAACCACGTCTTCATTGTGATTATAAATGGACTAATAATATGAAGAGTAATTCTCCTTCCATCTTTACATTTTGTTGGGTTTGCATCTTTGTCACTTTGCCCGGATTGGTCAGCACCTTGTTAGACTACGCTTGGACTGCTCAAAATTAGCAGATACAGAGAAAGTGCAAAGGCATTTCCTTGAAACCCCTGAAAGTTAAGGGTTGAAATTCCATTTGTATTTTGTGAAATTGCCTATCCTAGTCATTACTTTTTATTAACAGATTTCACCTACCTTCCCTGGCTAATATTCAGAGATACAATACAAGAGCATTTCTTAGAATAGGGAGCATTCAGATTAGAACGAAAAACTAATTCTCATGCTTTCCTCGCTATATCCAACTTCTCTTACCATGCACCCCACAACTGGAACAATCTACCGGAGACTCCCAAAGCAGCCCCCAGTCTAAGTTCTTTCAAAACTAAAGCAGTTTCACATTTTAATTTGGCTTGTAACTCTTACATACGCCTATAATATATTTTATCTTTGCATGAACAGTTAATGTCTATATATAATGTATAACCCTGTTCATTTAATGTAACCATGTATCTCATCTCTATGCCCAGGACATACTTGAAAACAAGAGGTAACTCAATGTATTACTTCCTCGGAAAACATTTTATAAATAAATAACCCCGCTCCAAAATATTTTATGGAAGATCATATTTGTATTGGACATACAGCAAAAAAAAAATTATTGTACATACAGAATATATTAAAATGTACAAATAACCATACTGTACATATAGAAAAGACACCCCCAAAAAAAACTTCATTCCAATATAAAATATACTAGGTGGACACCACGACGAGAGATCAACGTTTTGGCTAAGACATAGCACATTGTTAATAGAACGGGGGGGTTTATAGACTGTATAGCAATGATTTTTTTTCTGCTGTAAGTTTATTGGATATTATACTGTGTATGCCCAATAAAAATCTGGTCTTACATCAAATATAATGCCTGATGTTTTTATTTTATTTTATGGCGACAAGTCAATTCGTTTTTTCATTGATTTATGCTGGTAACAGAGAGGGAACGTCACCTGTAATGTTCATTAAAAAAAAAATATTTTAAAAAAAATACAAATTACACCCCCATAGGGTAGAATGATAGTGTGTATATTTCTGACTTTGGGAACATAAATGTAGTCACTTTTAAGATACATGGTGTAGACCAGATTTACAAAAGGTGCCATCCAATCAAAACACCTTACGCAAAACCATATCAAATTAAAGCAGCAGTCCCATCTAGCCAGTTTTAGAAATGTGGTTGAGTAGTTGGCACTACTGAAGCCCAATATAATTGCAGCATTCTGAACTCCTTTACTTACCAGGAAATGCAGACATTGAAAAGGTCAACATTAAAGGGTGCAGGTTACGGGGATCTCGCATAACGGTAATAAGGTAGCAGTAGGCCACAGGAGTCCTACTGGATGTGTGGAAGAGGACATAATATGCATCTTTAGCCTGTGACCCACAGACTGATCTTGTTAGCAGACATTGTTCTTGTGGGTTTCAAAATCCCCAACCTTTGTAAAAGTGGCTATGTGTGTGGCCCTGCTGCTTCAACCCAAACCATAGCTAAGTGAGCTTTTTACAGTGCATTTTGCTGCGGTGGAGGTGGAGGGGTACAGCGTATATACCTACGTACATTGGTACCATTAGAGAGTTCTGTATCTTCACAATGACAGCAGAATACTTCTGTTTCACTCTCTTCCAACTGTGAACTCTGTAACGCAAACAAGATCATGTCAAGGTTTCATGGGCTAGACTGGGAAGCAGATGAGAGGCAGGGAAAGGCCCAAAGCAAAGTGCAGGAACATTAATCACCAGCAGAAGAGAAGCAGAGGTGTGGTTCAGCCATCAGCAAGAAAGCTTAATTAGAAACGCAACACTCAAATAATGTTATAAATGTAATTACTGTACTTATTCCTTCCAATTATTTGGAAATAGATTGATAGATGAACACTTGGCATTTTGCTCATAATATTACCTACAAATACTACAACACTACTTTGTCCTTCATTCCATCTCTCCAACCCATCAATACAGTGGTCATACTTTTCCCTCTAGACTAGAAGTAACCATGTGCTCTTGAAGACAGGATTATCTGATAAGGTATTTAGACCTAGATTCTTCTGTTTTGCTTTAGTTGTACAATTCACTATACTGTCCACGTCTTCACCTTTATCCAAACCGCTTCAAAAATCGGTGAACATGAAACCCTGAGCCTCACTATTGAGCCTGGCTTGCGCGGATATAAGGAGTTCACCTTCCAAAACGTGTAAACATTTCAGATATTATGTTAAAAGTTTCCTCAATTACATCTTTTCTTGTGAATTTAGAAGCAGAGTTGGGGCTCCTCAGTTTAATAAGACAGTAAGTACTCCCCTGGTAAAGACACTTTATATATTTTTTGAACATCAGCAGTTGAAAAGACTCCTATTTTCTTCACTAATTTTTGGTGATTAATGTAATTCAGGCACCCTTAAAGTAACCGTTTAATTAAGTTTCATCCTGTTAAAAAATTGATGTTTCCCTTTCCTCTGTGAACACTAAATTCAAGCATACCAACTACTTCCGTTTATCTGTTTCCAATATATTTGTTATTTGAGTAATGATGGATTCAGAAGTTATATACATACAATGGAGAAAAACAAAAACAATAATTCCCCAATAGTTTGGAGCACAGAGAAAAAGTCTGCCCAGAAAAATATATTACATAAAGATTGTACCTCCCCCTCCAAAGTTTTGTTTACTTGAGAAAAGTGTAATATTTTAAAAATACCTTTGTGTTTTTTAATGCATTAAATCAGTATCATTTAACCTATTAAACATGCCACTATTCCAAGTTAACTTTCATTTTAGAAGGGGCTTCCAGTTTAAAGCAGCAGTACTACATGTCCCCCTTTTTCTTTCCATAAGTACAGCATGTTACAATGTATAATTCTACATTCTTATGCAATCGTTTGGTGCTCCTGTTATAAATCTGTAAAAATCCTAACGAAATGGCCACCTTCTAACTTTGTGCTGCAGTCTA
The DNA here is from genome assembly GCF_040206685.1 of Ascaphus truei. Taxonomy (NCBI): domain Eukaryota; kingdom Metazoa; phylum Chordata; class Amphibia; order Anura; family Ascaphidae; genus Ascaphus; species Ascaphus truei. Next base: position 66,625,684 of record NC_134485.1, on the reverse strand, counting down.
ACACGCTGCAGCTACTATGTCGTATTATATGACTAAGTGTAACACATTATTGTTACAGCTTTCAGAGTAATAGACAGTCTGCTGTTTGAAAAACAGCAACAGATCTGTTTGCGATACTTTGCTGCCAAAGGGCAGAGCTTAAAAATGGTGTGTCAGGCTGAGTCCATGGTCTGAGGCGCGCTGACGCTCGTCAGTGAGACCCTGCAGCAGCAATGAGAGCAGCTTTAGCAGGGGCTCGCACACGCGTCCGCAGGCGTAGCTCTTAAAATTTTTTCGTTTCGGCGCTCACGGGAGCGCAGGGCCAATCACGTGAGCAGTTCGCCCTGGCCCGCCCTCCAACGGCTCGCGAACTAAAGCCAGGGAAAGCACCCGCTTTCCCTCAGCGCGCCTCCGCACGGCTGCAGTTACCATGGACTCAGCCTTAGAGCTTATTTGAAAAGAGGAAGTGGATATGACTTTCTAGATTGCTGTAGCAACCAAAAGGATGATCAGCAGATTTTTAAAAAAATCATTAAAAATGGCTTTAGAAGTAAACAAAAATACAGACAGTATTATCTAATACTATAGAATTGATTTTAAAAAAAACATAAGATTCTTCATATTTTGCTGCTTTAAGGCCAGAAATGTAGTGGAAGAATGGGAGACATCTCCGAGCACTCCATGCTATGTTAAGATGTCGCTAAAATATGCATCATGGCACCAGACATAACGTTTTGTATGTGATGTCTCTCCAATTCCTTGCCTCCAGCCCTGATAAAGGCATCCTTGCTGAAGCCTAATTGTTGGCTATACAATTTCCTGTATCTTACCCTAGTTATAAGTGGAGCATCACCTGATGGATTCTTGAACAAACTCCAGTTGTTATACTGTACTAGACAGTGACAAGCAAAACAGAGTATAACTATTGTACGTGAGAAGCTATTTTCAAATATAGTGTCGGCCAATTTGTCCATGGTGCTTTACTAAATTTGCACAACTACTAACTGGGACAAGCCATATTTATTGCCAATATTAAAACTATTTGGGGGGAAAAAATCCTATTTCCAACATTGGAAAAGAATGCAGTGGAATTTTTTTTTAATTGCTTAAAACAGTAAGTTGGTTTGACAAAGATTCTCTGTTCTACGGCATGTCCATTATGAGAAAAGGTGGTCATGAAGACCCACATAGCTGTTCTCTCTACCGTACCCCGGTTCACCCCCTTCACTTGGAGTGTACATACCAAGTGCTGACACTCACTGACTACCTTCCAAGCCATCTTGGAAGAGGTGCAAGGTATTTTACAACATACAGAAATAAAATAAATCCAAAACAGATCCAAAAACCGGCATAAAACCGTATGGTGAGCAAGATAGTTGACGAAAGACCTTCATAAGTTGGAAAAGACAGGAGCGGTCCAAATGCTGCTGGCATTCTACCGCCAGGTCACTTCGTCACGCGCCCGACAAGCCAGATCTGCCACACCCAACCGCTACGACAACTGCATGTTTAAATGTCCTGCACGGGGCCACTACATGGACAGGCTGCTCCGACTCCCCATCTTTAAATGTCCCACTGGACATCTAAACATGCAGTTGGAGTGGGCGGTCGGGACATGCAGTTGTCGGAGTGGCAGACCTGGCTTGGCGGGTCGAGCATGTGCGCCGGACAGCGAGCGGTCAGGAGCAGACATCGCAACGCAATGTCCCGTGGCGAGCTGTCCTACAGCAAAGTGTACCGGTGCGGAACCATTCCGATCTCCGGTGTCTTACCCAGAAGCATTGCATACGTACGTATTCGTTTTTTTCTGTAAGGTAAACATTGCTGCTTTATTCAGCAGGAAGCAAAGATTTTGCAGTCTATTGATATAATGCATATAAACAGCGACAAGGGATTGCATTTTAAAATGCATTCAGTTTTTGCAAATATAATCTGGGGCCTAATATTATAGGTTTCCAGATATATCCTACACTGATACAATGTTCATTCTATGACTGAGGCACCAGCACACTCCAGAGAGACGATAAAGAGATGGTTTATAGCTACTCAACCTCATCAAGGAAACAGTATAAAGTGTTTATGGAGACACTTAAGATACTGCAACACAGGCAAAATGTAATTCTAAACGCCACAGAACCAACGCGTATGGCTTTGGTCCCGCTGCGGCTGGCGGCGCGCGCGCAGGCCACCAGCTGCTTGCCTCTGTTCTTGATGTCCCCGCTGGCTCCTTCCAGAGTGGCTGACTGCGTGCTGTGACGCAGCCGGCGCTACAAGGAGCTTGTGGTTTCGGCGAGTGCCGCGTCACGTGGCATGCAAGTTAACCAAACATCCCAGCAGCCAATCCGATTTCCCCCCCCTGCTCCGATCTCCCCCCGTTCCGATTTCCCCCCTCTGCTCCGATCCCCCTTCAGATTCCCCCCCTGCTCCGATCCCCCTTCAGATCCCTCCCCCTCCGATCCTCCTCCCCCCCCCCGGTCCGATCCCCCCCCCCCCGGTCCGATAACCCCCCCCCCGGTCCGATAACCCCTCCCCCCGGTCCGATAACCCCTCCCCCCGGTCCGATCCCCCCTCCCCCCGGTCCGAACCCCCTCCCCCCGTTCCGAACCCCCCTCCCCCCGTTCCGAACCCCCCCTCCCCCCGTTCCGAACCCCCCCTCCCCCCGTTCCGAACCCCCCCTCCCCCCGTTCCGATCCCCCCTCCCACCGTTCCGATCCCTCCCCCCCCGTTCCGATCCCCCCCCCCCGTTCCGATCCCCCCCCCCCGTTCCGATCCCCCCCCCCCGTTCCGATTTTCCCCCCTTGCTCCGATTCACCTCCCCCCCCGTGTGTATTTCCCTGTGTGTGTGTGTGAGTGCCCGTGAGTGTGTGAGTGGAGGGGAGCAGGGAAGGAGCTGCGGGAGGGAAGCTGTGTGTGTGGGGGGGGGGGCGGACGAACGGACGGACCATCCGCTCAAACCACGCCCCCTCCCGCTCCCTACAGACCGCAGGTAGCGGTCAATTGCCTTTCAGCGCGCCGCCTGTCTGCAGTGCGGGCGCGCTGACTGAGGCAGCGGGGCCTTAGCCCAACATGTAATGGCAGCAGCCACAGAACCACGCGTAACATGTAATGGCAGCAGCCACATAACATTCATTCAACTAAAGCATTTCTTTCAAAAGTTGCATGCAAAATGAATGTATGTATGTATGTATGTATGTATGTATGTATGTATGTATGTACTGAAGGTATATTAAAGTAGGTGAAATAAGACTACACCCCATCTTGCTGCTGCTTCAATATGTAGCCTTTCTAGTCATGTCAAAAACACATAACAGTGTACACCTGGGTTATTACAGACATTATCAAAGCATATAACTGCCAACGGTTAAATGCTGTATGCTAAAAATAAATAACCTTTGTACACTACAGACTGTGTACACAATATGTGCATCACCTGTATACTGCTTCTAGCTGCACAGGTGCACACTGCATTAGATTATAGAATTAATGATTTACCTAGACAATGAGATATCTGTTCGCTTATAAAAAGTAATCTGTAGTTGTGAGTTTAATCACTAAAACGTAGTACCCCGCTAAAAACACAATGCCAAGAAACTGAAGGTTGCATAAATCGTACTATATCCCGGAGTGCTCAGGAAGTGATTTAGCATAAATGATACTTAGAAAAAAATAAACCATGCAGCACAGGTGTCCTGGGCATAATCCACTGCGCAAATCAAGAATACAGCAATGCTGCAGACTAATGTCATTACAGTTATTTTATTAATCAGATAGCAGTTTATATGCTGTTCATATTATTCACACGAACACATTCAAAACGATAGGTGTATGTGGGAGGAGAGCGACTCCCAAAAATAAGTATAGCCACAAAAGTGAGAGCGCCTAACAAAATACCAAATGTGTCAACTGCAGAAACAAAAAAAGGAGATCACAATCGGTTTGGTATATTTGTCATTAGTTTGGATGAGGGACCTCTTAGGCCTCTGGCATGGTCAGCGCATAAGGGCGCGTTGCTGCTCGGCACTGAGCCCCTGCAGCCGCAATGAGAGCGGCTTTAGCAGGGGCTCGCGCACGCGTCCGCACGCTTGGGGAAGCGTGTGTCTGACGGAGTTTTGAAATTTGGCGCTCGCCGGAGCGCAGGGCCGGTCACGTGAGCGGTTCGCCCAATGAGGGCGAACCAGCTCCGTGACGTCACTTTCCCGCCCCAGACCCGCCCACGGACGGCGCGCTGTGTAAGGCCAGGGAAAGCACCGCTTTCCCTGAGCCTCAGCGCGCCTCTGCACTGTTTTGGGCACTATGTCCCAGGCCTTATTTTACTTTCACTGAGGTAGTCTGGTTTATACAGAGATGCATCTTGCTTACGAGCGCATTTTGCTCATGCACAGTACACTGTGGGGGTAACCAACATTACCTGGTGGGGGCTCTAGGCCGTTTATGCTGCAGTTCCAACCTCTGAACTACTCATTTTATTTAGTGGAATTGTGTGGGGTTCCAGCACTCAAAACTAGTTCTTCCTGAGAATTGTTTTTCTATCAAAATACCTCTGTACTTATGTGACCGTACCTTTAAATTGCATAAATTGACCCTCGATATATGCTTTTATCACTATACAGTACATCATATTTTTTATTCAAAACATTTGCTTTCTATTATGTATTGTGATAAAAGTATATACAGAGGGTCAATTGATGCAATTTTAAAGGTACAGTCACATAAGTACAAAGGCATTTTGATAGAAAAACAATTCTCAGGAAGAACTAGTTTTGAGTGCTGGGACCCCACACAATTCTACTGATTATTATTTGGACCCTGGAAGGGGTGAGGGGGGTGGGGGCTGTCCTTGTGGTACCATTCAACACAGCAAAATTATTTTTTTACATAGATGTGGCTGACCAATAATTGCATATACTCATTTTATTACTTCTAGTCCACTTTGTGTCCTTTTAATCGTTACATTTCCAGCTGGCCTGCAGGTCAATTAGATGGTATCATTTTGGTTGTATGACAGCCATACAAAAAGAAGGTTCAAAATAGTCTTATTTGTGCAGTAATAATACACTAAAGCAGGATTGACACACACCTCTACAACCTGGTGTCAGAAAAAACACCTCGGAATGTCCCATGAGTCTCAGGAAGTTCTGCTGAGAACTGCAGGCCTGTGGAATGTACGGTAAGAATATGTGGAGTGTGAAACGCATAGGAGGGTCCACACCTTTTTTGTTGTTTATGCTGGTTGGGCAATACATTTTTCATTTTTTTACACTACCTGTCTCCCATTATTTTGGGCAGTGCGCTGCTCCATGCATTTTTTTTGCCTGTGGAATGATCCGGTCTCAAAATCTGCCGGTGCTGGTCAAGCCAAAATGATTAGGACTTTGGCAGCCTGTGGCCAGCAGAATATCATTTTCTGCTCCTTTATCATTGAGACACTAAGCACCAGAGTTATGGTGGGGGTGTCCATGATGGACTGAGGACTTGGAAACTTTCATAAAAAGTTGCAAAAGTGTAACCCAAAATCAACAGAGTTAAAACTGCAGCACCAAAAACAGTCATAAGCTTTGTTCAAGAGAAACTGCACATCCCGCCAGCTGGCATTCTGCATATTTTATGATTTCTTTTGCACTGGAATTCCAGATCAGCTACTTCGTAATTCAACTAAAATATCATGCTGGCAGTCCTAAAAAAAATATGTAATTATATATTTGGTCATTTTAGGACATTACAGGGTGTAAACCGGAGATTTTAAATGATGAACATTACTTGCAACGTAAATATATTTTTAAAAAGCACACACGCACACACTTTTTACATTTACCATGAAATAAAAATAAATTACGATCGTAACATTCTATGTGTTTAAATAAAAAAATGCTGCGTTTTGTTGCAATTAAATATAGTAAAAAATAAAGTGACAGTTGGAACCATAAAAGCTACTCTGTTAAACCGTTTCTGATTATTATTTTACACAGTTATGTACAAATAGCGCTGAGAGCAATTAATGTAGTCTCTTGCAATAAAAGTCCTATTTATATGGCCCAACAAAATAAGTATTTTTTTTTTTTTTTTACAACTTGCCTTCCTTGTTAAATACTATAGTAGTTTTCAGTTATACAGGTAGTCCTCGCTATCCAACGTTTCACTTTACAATGAATGGCATATCCAACGCTTTACAATGCAACCCTAAGGGCCGTTTATCGATGCCTGAATGCGTTATCCAACGCTCACCGCCACTGATTAACATGGGACTCGCTTTACAATGGTTTCACTATCCAACGCTACTTCCAGAACGGATTCTGTTGGATAACCGAGGACTGCCTGTACAATAATAATGGTGTCAACTTCTACTACCACCGTTCTGTACTTCAATATGAGCCTATAATATAAATATATATTTATTTAAAATATCGCTTTAAAATACACATGCCATTTATGGTTCCAACTGCCACATTTGCTATATATATAAAAAAAAAAAAAAAAAGGGTATTTTTGCAATTGTGCTTTTCTTGGCAAAGTATTTACACCTGAAACTGCAAAATTATTAAACACGCACAAATCAGGAAATGGGTTAAAAAGGCTTCAGGGTGCTAAATGTTGGAATATGTGCACTTATTTGTAACTCTAATATAGACAGCTAAATAGGACAAAAGCAAGGAGTTGCCTTGAGGTTAGGGTACTGGTTTCTGACGTTTTGATACAGATACCAGCGCATGCGACCTTTAGCAAATCACTTTCTCTCCCTTTCAATTTAGCATCCAAAAACCAAGGTCAAGTTTATAATACTTGTTTAAAAAAAAAAAATTTATAATATTTTGTGTAGCAACACACTGTAAAATGGACAGGGACCTCAGACAACATGATACTGATGTCACAAAACACACGGGAGGTTCAAGGCCAATGTTGATGTGCACGTTTGCGTACTTTTAAATTCAACATACATTTCATCGAGGAACTGGTCTGTTTTGTAGTTTGTTGCGCTCTATGGAGAGGACACGTGCAAAATTGAGGTAGAAAAGCATCCTTATAGACATGTAAGTGAATATTTTATGCAAGTCAATTTTCTGACATACGCTGAAAAATAAACAAAATTAACAGAGAATATTTCCCCAAATTATCCAGGATAAACAATGGGTTTGAGAGATCAGCATCCAGTATTTATGTCTCGCACAGTTGAAGGGTATAATGCTTTCACTGTAAACTCTTTAGGCAGACCTACCGGTAATTTGATATGGACACAGCTGCCAACTAACCCTTGAAAACATATTTTGTTGTGGTAGTAAATTCCTCTCCCTCTGCAGTGGTTTGAAGTTCATTTTTGAGATGTTCAAAGCACACAATTCAGATAAAGAACAGAGGTGAAGGCTTTCAATTGGCTTTGCAAGCTGTAAGGAAGCAGAGCCAGGAAATATTCAGTAACCGCAGCTCTCTATTGGGGACAATACTTTAACATTGGATTCTACGATTAGAACTCCATTTATAAAAATGGGTTTAACGTCTCAGCAACATCAAAGTTATGTCAAGTGGAAAAATACCATTAACAATCAAGGTAAAAAGTCACCAGTCTACCCCTCACACCAACACAGAACCACCACCCACCCCTCCTCAATCCCACAGACCCACCCCTCCTCATACACACACAGACCACTCCTCATACCCACACATCAAATTTACCCGAAGAGACCATAAAAGAAATGGATGGGTTACGAAACCAAACAAAAGTCTGTAACATTACCACAAGAGTGAAGAAATTAAAAATGGCCGGACATATTGCAAGAAGAAATTACCACTGTTGAACAAAGATGGTATTCGACTGGCTTCCAAGAGATATTAAAAGACCAGGACGACGATCAAAAGTAAGATGGGAGATGAAATCAAAAAATTTGTAGGAGCGATGTGGAGAATAGAGGCTTACAACCGCAGTACCTGGAAGATCCTCTGGGAGGCCTTTATCCAGCAGTGAATCGACAATGGCTGAACATGGATGATGATGCCGATGCACACAGGGCTGGAAAAATATTCACCAGTCCAGGTAAAAAAGTAGGCCCCCCCTCATTCTCCCCCTGTCCACCCCCCCTGTATAAATACACACACACACACAGATCTCCCCCCCCCCTTCATGTATACACATGCACATCTCTCCCCCCACCCCCTCATACTCGTACAGAGCCTCCTTTTCTCTGGACCTTGCATGAAGAGAAAGATGCAGCCTCCTATTCTTTGGACTGCACAGCTTAAAGGTGTTGAACTTGCAGGCTGTATGACGTCAGGGTGCCCGACTCACGTCGATACTACCGCAGTGTCAGACGCAAGGCATTGTGGGGCGCAAGTATCGAGGCTCCAGCAGTGAGTGACAGGCACGCTGCTGTCACACAGCCTGCAGTTCAGTGCCTTTAAGCCACGCGCAATCCAGAGAAAAGGAGGCTGCATTTCACACGAGTGGATTTTTCTTTCCTTGTGTACACAAGCACGCATTCGCATTATATGTATGTGTAAAGCTCCGTTTGTATCAACCGATACGATAAACGAAGTTTGAACAATTTAACCCTTTGCATGCCCCATTATGTAGCTACCACATTACGGGGTCTAGCAATCCAGCGGGGCCATAATGTGGTAGCCAAGTCATCTGCCATTTGCTTGTTTCCAGGACAAATTGCGTTCTGTGCTCTTGTGAAGCGGTCACATGATTGCAAAGTGGCAGAGGCTCTGTGGCACTCAAAGCGTTAAACCAATGTTATGAGTCACGCCGCTACATGTGCTGCACATTGGACTTTCTACACATTGCTACTGTATTCTTTAGCTTGAGAACATCACCTTTCTATTGCAGGAGCCAAAACACTTTTCTTGAGCTTTCTTTGTTAAACAATATGTAAACATCACTGGTATTCCTCTCCCCCCATCCCCTCTCCCCTGCGTGCCTCCCTCACCCCTGTGCAGCTCTCCCCAGCAGACCTTTCTCTCTCCCACTCTGGGGTGGCAATTGGAGGGATCGGGTGTAGAGGCCATCGAACTCATCTGCTCACACTCTGGGTTCCAGTGTACGGCTGTCTTCCTGCCTGCCTGCCGTGGTCTATCTGCTGAGTGGCGAAGGCCACATGGCAGCACCCTGTTGGCGGCACACAGCCGGTTTTTGACAGCCCTGGTATAGAACCAAAAGGCAATCACAAGGCTCTCAGAACCAACACTTGAGGCCCCTTAGTTTACTGCCTTCCTTTGGGGTAGCATACAAAAGATGTTCAATCTGATGGTGGCTCGATTGCAGTTTTCATTTCCCCCACAGTTCTGTACTGTATACTTTTCTAGCGGTTACATAACTAATTGAAGCTTGCTATAATAGACCTGCATGACCCAAGGTATGGCAACATCTTCACTGCTGGCGGGGTAAGCAAAGTATTACAAATGGCTTAAAATTACCTAGATGTAAAAATTCCCATTTGCTATTCATTACTTTCTGCACAACACTTTTCACTTACACCTCCACTGTGCACTATTTATATCCTAATGTCAACCAGTCAAATGGTTTTTTTTACGTTTAAAAAACTTTGCAATGAATTACCTGACGAGGCTTTATCCAGACTCGCTTTCATTATAACAGTCATAGTTGTTAGAGCTTTGAGATTGAATAGTTTATGATGTGCTACATTAGCAGTAACCATGAATCTAGAACGAGACATACTACCTGCTTAGAAATCAAATACTACGGTCTGAGGGTACAAAGAGTGATGGACAGAACATGAACTGGCAATAACCCGATTACGCTTTTTCATTTCTTTAGAGCAGATATGCCCAACCAGTTTTACATTGCATAGCACCTGCTAGGAAATGTTTGTTCTATGAACCCCTAATTAATCAATTGTATTGCCTACTCATCATATTATTGCTAACAAAACACTGTGTGATCAATCCTAGGCAGTATATATAGTGTCCTGAGCTTATACGGGGGAACACACGCTTAATAAGGCCTCAAATTGCACGAGTGTGTCCAGACAGCATGGGTGGTCTAGCCATCAAATACTGCGGGAGCTTCCAAAGTCACATCCCACAATGGCGTGCTGCTGTGGATGCAGAGCATTTGGGTGAGCCACTTTGGAATCTCCTGTGGTAATTGACAGCTATACCACCCTCGCCAAGGTGCAGTTTGGGGTCTTACCAAGTGCGGACCAACTATACTGCCAGGGATCCGCCATTACATTTTGAATGGAGGGGGGAATCCCTTGAACATACCTAACGAATGCCTCTGTTGGGAATCACTGCTTTAGGCCGAGTCCATAGAAGGACAGGCCGTGCTGAGCCCCTGCATCCTCAATGAGGATGCCTTGAGAGGGGGCTCACGCGAGCGTCCGCAGGCGTGCTGAGGCGCTGGAGTTTTCAGCCGAGCGCCAAGCTGTTTTTCAGGGCGCTGTCAGCTGAAAACCTCCAATCACAGCACAGCAGTGTCAACGTCACGGCGCCATGACGTCGACGTCAGTGCGGCGCGGGCGATTGGCCCAGCGACGTCACGGCCCCGCCTCCCTCAGTCTCCCCCCGCCTCCGATCGCGCCCGCTGGCTCGCCTGTATGGGCATGAAATCGCCCAGATTTCAGCAGGCGAGCCTCAGCGTCAGTGCAGCTCGGATCTCCTCACCCCTCTATGGCCCGGGCCTTAGAGGGACAGTCATCTGTGGTCAAAAAAAAACAAAGGCCAATATACATATACATATAAGAAAGTCCAGGGCACTGGAAAGTCCAGCGATATATAAATATATAGAGATATAAAGAGAGAGATGGATACACACACACACACACACACACACAAACACAAACACACTACAGTGCCTTAAAGCAGAGGTGTGCAAAGTTTCCTACATGCGCCCCCATGTCTCCTCAACCCTCCGGCTTGCGCCCCCTCCTTGCACGGCTCCGGCGTCAAATGACGTTGCGGACCAGGTGGCGTCATGCTGCCATGGCAACATGGCGTCACCCCGCAGCATAATTTGACGCCGGGTTGCCATAGAGAAGCGTCGCTGGTAGGGTAGGTAAGTAAAAGTTACAGAGGTCTTAAGCGATCCCCTACACGTTTCGTCGTGTCACCATTTTGCGAATTTGGCTGTTGATTTTGGTACCTGCTTTGATGGATTCATTAGATATTTTTTATTCTTTCTAATCAAATTTACTGTGGACTACGTTTTAAACATACATACATACATACATACATACATACATACACACATACATATATTGTATATATATATATATAAAATAGGGTTACCAGTCCCTCAGCGACGTATCCCCCGATGAAGTCGCAAAATGCTGACGCGACGAAACGCGTAGGGCTTTCCTTCTGGTTTGAGGACTGCATGCGAGGAGCCATCTTTTACACGGAGCTGAGAGCGTTGGAACTCTGGAGCCAGTAACATCTCTTCCGGAGGAGGATTGACGTGACGTCTGAGGCGCACCCAGAAGCAGAACTCCATCATCTGTATGTCCACGAGGCCCAGGTCACGGTCATTAGTATGGCTGAATCATACATCCTTGTCCCTCGCTACAGTTCTCTAATGCAGGGGACCGCAAACTTTTGGAGCTGCGCCACCCTGCCTGCTCCCCCAGTTGCTCACACCTCCGTTACTTTTTTACCGGCGTCAGGGTGACGTCACATGACCCAGTTGCCATGGCGAAGGGTGTCAAATGTCGCTGCGGTATCATGTAGGTTGCAGAGGACTTCCCGGGCAGTTAATTAAAATGCCTTGGGGAAGAGCGCGGGGCCTCAGCAACCGCAGCAAAACCACCAAAAAAAATTAAAGCCCTCCTGCACACCCCCTGCTCTAATGCTTACTACAGTATTTAGCGACTTTTGTGAGTTGCCATTTTTTATCTTGTTACAATAAACTTTTATTTCATTGATTTGCGCTACAGAGCATGCGCTTTCCGATATAGATATAATCACCATGAAGGGCCCGGGTTCAGAGAGTCAGATGATGCCAATGATTTACACACATAGGTGACATTAAACACTGGTAAAGAAGCACTGGATTAAACCACTTTTATTCCCAGCAGGGACAGCAATCCACTGCATTGGGAAGCAAAACCCTGTAGTCCCATAGGGCAATGAAGGGGTTAACATTTCAAACCAATGCTAAAATGTTTCAGCTTCAATTATGACAAGTTTAGCAGCCATATCTTGCCAGACTTCTATAATGACCTAGATCAGACATGCTCTTCCAATTAATACCCTTGCTAGCATAATGATACCGTTCCAGAGAGATGTAGTTGTGTTTGTCTGGCAGGGCAAACCTCAAAGGATTTCAAAGTGTGTAGTATTTAAATCAAGATTAGGAAGAGAACAGGCTCTGTCAGAAACAACGAAACACTTCCAGGACACCACCTATTCCAGAGATCTTTATTTAGTTAAAAACGGACTGACCATTAAAGCAGCAAAACCTGTGAAATCTTATGTTTTTTTTTAAATAAATCAGTTTTGTAGTATTAGATAATAGTGACTGTTTTTATTATAATTTTTCAACTCTTAATTCCATTTTTAATCAGGTTTGAAGGAGCAATCCATGCAATATCAAATGTTTAAAAAATAAATAAGTTGTGTAGTATTAGATAATACGAACTACATTTTTTTTTGTTCAACTCAATGGCATTTTTAATATACTGAGCATCCTTTGATTTCTATACCAGGTTTTAAAGCTGCAGTTCAATCTGTCGATTAAAAAAATAAAAATGTCATTCGATATGTGCATCAATACAATCTACACAATGACAAGTGATTACCTAAGTAACCAATCGATCCGTTCTCATGTGATCTATCGGAGAAGATTCGGCTCGGTTTTCACTAAATGCATCTTGGGTAATCTTCTGCTGCTGCAGTGACAGCCAAAGTTCTGTGAGGAAGATCATGTGACCAGGCAGTCACTAGATTCAATTGGCTCACTGCTAGAGAGGCATTACCATAGTAATATAAGAATACATTGTAGCTGCTGAGTTACGCTGAGTTACACTGACTGAAGGATTGATTGAAACGGAAAGGCCGCCATTTAGTGAACCCTGGGAGGCAGGATCTTTGCTGATTGATTACAGGAAAGTGCATTGATCGGCAGCTTAGGTAATTCATTTTCTATAAAAGGTCATCAAAGGCGGCATAGGTTAAAAAAAAAAAAAAAAAAGAAGATTGTCGTTTTTTTAAAGTGCCGCTTTGGCTGCCTCTTTAAAGCACCCTTTGAGTTATATAGCAGACTAGCTGATATACCCGGCGTTGCCCGGGATTGCAGGGGGGCGGGGGGTGGCAGGGAGGGGAGGGACGGGGGGTGGCAGGGAGGGGCAGGGCGGAAGGGCGAAGGGCAGGGAGGGGTGGGGGGCGGGGCGAAGGGCAGAGAGGGTTGGGGGGGCGGGGCCAAGGGCAGAGAGGGGTGGGGGACGGGGCCAAGGGCAGGGAGGGGTGGGGGGCGGGGAGAGGTGGGAGCGGGGCCAAGGGCAGGGAGGGGCAAAGGGCCGGGAGGGGGCGGGGCCAAGGGCAGGGAGGGGTGGGGCCAGGGCAGGGAGGGGCCAAGGCAGGGAGGGGTGGGGCCAAGGCAGGGAGGGGTGGGGCCAAGGCAGGGAGGGGTGGGGCCAAGGGCAGGGAGGGGTGGGGCCAAGGGCAGGGAGGGGTGGGGCCAAGGGCAGGGAGGGGTGGGGCCAAGGGCAGGGAGGGGTGGGGGGTTGCAAGTTGCAACAGCTGGCTCAGAGACAAAAAGGTACCCAGGCATTAAAAGCTCAGCCAAATAATATTGCTGAGTGGTGCACAGTCAGGGAATCAATTAGAACAAATACACCAAAAGAGAAAAAGTGATTCACAATAGACTGACACTCAATTTTTTCATACACAATTTGATATAAATATATAAAAGTACGGATAGAGAAACACACATAGCTTAAACCAGCTGTGCGCAAACTGGAGGGTGTGACCCCCAGGGGGGGCGCGAGACTGCCTGCGGAGGGGCGCGCGGTTTACAGAGGCCCCGCTCGCTTCCCGAAGGCACTTAAATTAAGTGCCGGGGGAGCTGCTGGGCCTCTGTAAACCTTTAATTACCTTGGCTCCACACACGTCCCCATGGCAATGCGGCGTGAGGTCAACACCGGAGCCGAGGTAAGTGGGGGTGTGGGGGCACGGGGGTGAGGTGACCGCTGGCAAGGGGGTGCAGGGAAAAAAGTTTGCGCCCCCCTGGCTTAAAAACTCTACCCCCTTTGTATCAAAAGCCCTCTCCCGCCTTAAACTTTTCTCACCGACTACCCCACACCTCTGGAATGCCCGTCCCCTCAATATCCGACTAGCACTCTCTCTATCCACCTTTAAGACCCACCTTAAACCAAACCTGCTTAATGAAGCATATGAGTAGCTCCATGGCTAATACTATACACCTGATACATGAAGCATGGCCCCTTAGAGATGCACTTACTAGAATGACCTCCTACTGTCTCTTTACATTCTTCCTAACTACCAATTAGATTGTAAGCTCTTCGAAGCAGATACTCCTTTCCCTAAATGTTACTTTTATGTCTGAAGCACTTCTTCCCATTATGCGTTATTTATATGTGTTATTTATAGGATTGTCGTGTGCATTACTATGGTGCAGCACTAGTGTATGTACATTAATGCCGCTATATAAATAAAGACATACATACACACTTAAACACTACATTCTAATGCAATATCAATTACAAGCAGTCCCTTTCTCGACCACTAGGGTCATCAGAGTTTCCCAAGTACAGGGGTGCACAATCTTTTGGCACTGAGCCACCCTGCCAGCACTGCCACCACGTTTGCGCTCCCCTCTACCTTCCTACAGCGTCAAATGACGCCGCGGGGGTCACATGACGTCACGTGAACCGCAGAGTCATTTGACACCGCGTTGCTATGGTGATGCGGTGTCAAATGTCACTGTGGATCATGTGACGTCACGTGACCTCGTGGCGTCATCACCTTAGCAACGAGTCGTCTGAGTCAAGGTAAGAGATACTTACAGAGGCCTCGCGATGTCTCTAGCATTTAATTTAAATGCCTTGGAGGAAGAGCTTGGGGCCTCTAAGCACTGCACCCCCCCCCCCCTGGGGGGCGAAACACCCAGTTTGCGCACCCTTGGCCTAACATACAGTGGTGCTGACCAAATTGGATAAGGTTCGCAAACCCATAGAGGGTTCAAAGAAACCTCTCATTATGATCTACCTTTTTAGAACTGCACAGATGTTGTTATAACTACTTAGTATGGATATCTAAACACATTCCCATTATGGTATAGAAGTATGACGGCAACATCGATACTACAGAACAATACTCGCTGTACCAGCTCTATATGTTGTGTGAAAAGGGAAACTGCCACCTTATTTACTGAACTTCAGTTCAAAATGTAAGAGCCGTGCCACGTATATAATGGACAAGATGAAACCATGTTTTCAAAATATCACCATGGTAAAAAAAAACACCAAATAAGGTGAGCGAAAACCAGAGAAAGGCAGGGGAGTGTACTGGCTCAATATATCGTTTGTGGAGCGTCTCCTCCTCGTGTGCATCGCCTAGTCACAAGTGCAGACGTGTCACGGCTATGACATCACCCGACGCGCATTTCCCACAATACGTTTTTCTTTGGGGGTGATCGTTAAAAGATAGAAATTCACCCGGCGCTCTAAATGTGTGAAATAATCAAAAAGACATGAAATAAGATTAATGATAGTGCATAAATGTTACAAAAGTAACTTTAGTGCAGTGTGAAAATAACCAGTGGGGAGATATATATAGATCGATATATACACATACATACATACATACTAAAATAAAACCAGTTGCCGCCGCTCTACCCTCGTTGAACCTTCTTCTAGGGTTCTTTAAAGTGGTAGTTGCAGAAATAAGGGGAGCGCATGTAGCCGGTTACCTGCGCACCCCGTATTTCTGCAACTACCTCTTTGAGGTGATGAAAGACTGTCCAACCAACGATGTTTATATAGCGGATCCTCAACAAATCCTGATGTACAACCAGAAATTTAAAAAACAGCCTACCCTAAAACCCCTACCCAAAGCCCTTAACCTAAAACACCTTAAAAACCCTACCCTTGCCTCTAAAAACCCTTCACATTAACCCTCTACCCTAAACAGTAATAAAACTGATCTTGGAAGCGCCCGGCTGCAGGGATTCCAGCGGTGGATCGTCTATGGCAGAACACCGACGACCATTTGGTCGCGATCAAATGTCCCATTCTATCTAAATATAGGTCCCAGTCATAATAATCTGTATACCCAACAATTATAGAATAGCAGCATCAAAATATTATTTGTACAAACAATCTCCAAGTAAACTAATCACACATAGAAGTGCCGCAAATACTCCGTTATATATACCCAGGGGACAAGATACTAACATTATAGGAGTTAAACGCATATAGGCTTATGGGGAATTTGCTATAAGCTAGAAGACTTTGCGGCAAAGCAGACTTATTAAAACAGATAACTGCAGAGCAAGACAATCCTATTTAAACCTTCCTTGTCAGGTTTATTCAGCCTTTCATCGGAGAAGCTGTTCTTCTCAGGCAAGTCTTCTTAACCATGATCTAAGACTCCACATCGAAAATTCAAGTCCTCATATACACCCCTGGTTTAATACAATACTTTCACATACAATGAGGAGGTGTCCTTAAACTAAAATGCTGCATTGGAAATTATGTCTTCGACTAATCAGTCAAGCAGTTTTAATATTTTAAAACTTCATGGAGAAAAATAAAAAAAACACACAACTATGAAAGTTTCCCCAAAATACTAGGTTCTCATGTCTGCCAATCTAATTGTAGCTTAAACCCTTTGCACCACCACCTACTCGGCAACGTTTTGGAGACATGACATACACCGACAAGTGGTGGAGCTTCCATGGTGCTGCTGGGGTATGAGAGAAATATATCATATTTTGTAGACTAGTAACAAAATTGGGGCCTATTCTCATAGCTCCCAAGTGTGTCAACCCGTGTCTAAAGAGCCGTTTCCAATCGGACTGGAAAGCTATGCTATTCTGTAAACCCTTCTGGCATGTCCAATCTGTGCGGAAAAAGATGCGTTAGACGCGGTTTCACTCCGGTTCTGACAATCCCATTGCTTTGTAAAAAATAACCTCCAATTCGCATATTTTTGTATTTCTTTTTGACAAAAACTGGAATTCTCATAGCTTCGTCATCAAAACCGCATCTAAACACTTGCATGGATGGGTGGCAAGCGTGGTATTGCTAGTTCCAGCCAGAGATTGAAATATGGGTTTGGCTTAGAGAGCTAAACCCATGTCGACTCAGGATGGAATTAGCACCACCTCAGGCCATTCTGCTTCCAAAGTAAGTACAATCTGGGCGTTTTGGCTGCTAAACCGTGCGGTTTGTCACTTTTTAGAGAAGCGGTTTAGAAGATGCAATTTGCAAAAGAAAATAGAGTTTTTCCTCACATTTCATTCCGCGACTTCTGCAATGACAACTTCGAGGCTACGAGAATAGGACCCACTGACTCTGGGTGATGAAGGGAGAGAGTGGACAGTGTGGAACGGAACATTTGGTCGTAGCTGTTTCGCAGCCACTGGTGCTTTGCCGTGACTCACCACGCGGCCGCAGACAATCTGCCGCTGGAATCCCTGCTGCTCGCCGTTTCTAAGGTAAGTTTTTATTACGGTTTAGGGTAGGGGGTTAATTGAAGGGGTTTTAGGGTAAGGCCTTAGGGGTAAGGAGCTTTATGGTAGAGGCTTAGGGTAGGGGTTTTTAGAGTAAGGCACTTACCTTAGTGGCGATGTGGCTGGCGGCAGCAGCTCCCTGCGGCAGGGTGAGTTGCAGCAAAGCGCCGGCCGCCATTTGGTTGCAGCAATACGGCCGCGACCAAATGTCCTAGACCGGTGTGGAACCCCAACCTTTGCAAGAAGTATTTTCTTTTGTTTTAAACAAAATTTCACTTGATGCTCCGACCTCATGAAACTTTATTTGCATCTGTTTTTTTTTTTTCCTTCAACAAAGTGTACAACTAAACTATGTAGGAATCCCACGTGGTTTCACATGATCAGATCATAAGATCCCAAATTGCTCAGTTTGTGCATGCAGTTTTAAATTCCTGAACACCTAGAGGCATTCATTTACAAAGATATATAGAAATGCTTAAGCAGAATGAAAGGAGGGAAAACTCTGGAGAATGAACCTCTCAAATGCAAGCTATATTTTCCTTCTTCTATATCCAAAAGGCTCATTATGCTGTGTCCACATCCTATAAAGAAGCTTGAGCACAGCTGGGCACTTCCACTGATCCGCAGTGGCAATCAACAGCTGTTTCACAAACATGCTCACTCATGGCAAATATACAAGCTTATTACTTTGGAAAAAAAAGCTATTTCAATGGACATCTTTCTCATATCCGGTCACTGTTTTAGTTTAATTCTAAACAGCATGGCTTTCAAAAGGAATAAAACTGAATTAGGAATCCCAAACTCCAGTACAGTCATTATCAATGGCCTCTTTGCAATCTTGAATGCAGTGATGCAGAAACCCCCACAATAGTCAGAGACAGCAGAGGACATTAGGTCAAGTTACTGCCTATCACGACTGGAGAGCTTGAACATTGAGAAATAGCACTGTATGAGAAAGCTGAAGGGTGAAACTGATTTAGGAGAGGCTTTTGGGTCATCTATGTAGTAATCTTGTAAACTCAAGTGAATCTGGGTATCTATTTGTGTCTGTCTATACAAAACGAGTGCTGTGTTCCCAGGGAAGCACATTGATTGTCACGGGGGGTGAGCAGCATACTGTACCAATTATGGCCACCTTCTTTCCTCAGGGTATCTAGACCAGAGCATCACTCCAGAGGTGCAGAGTAGGCAAAGAGGGAAAAAAAAAAAAATACCTGCACTCGCTATTTTAATGTACAAACACTGGTTGAGGGGTTATGGGCCGGTGGAGGATGAGGGGTTAATCAGTGCAATGATTGCAGTGGTTCACTATTGATGGAATGTCAGAACGTCCCAAATGAAAGGTAATGATTGTCAGTAATATTTAGTGTGTAATAAAAACTGTTTTAAATGAGGTCCTATCGACTAAATAAAATATAAAGGACACAAACCAAAAATACAAAAAGTCAAAATATACAGGGATAGCACGTTAGTAAGTAGCTAAGCTGACAAGGTCTAGTCAGCTACAATTGCTACTAATCCACTCCGTGTAGCAAAGTATGCCGAAGTATCAGAGGTATAGATCGCGCTTTAACAGTAAGTGGACGGCTCCTCGTGTGTGCAACGGAGTACTGCCGCCGAAACCAGTAGACAGTAGCTGTTGGTGAATAGGTGCATCACCACTGTGACCAGTTAGTGAGCAGATTGCAATAACGGCAGGGCATATGCCTTGATAAATCTCAGTTGCGTTTTATTGAGCCACACTACACCGAGTGGATCAGTGGCAATTGTAGCAGACTAGAACTTGTGTGCGAGTCCCTGTAACACCCTCCAGTGCTTCCTCACCACCGCCTTATATTCAGCGGCAGTGCATATTTATTTATCTAATGTTTTACCAGGAAGTAATGCATTGAATTACCTCTCATTTTCAAGTATGTCCTGGGCACAGACTAATGACAATACATCGTTACACGTTACATTTACAGACATTTCATGTCATTACAATATATGTTATGGGCGTATGTAACAGTTACAGACCAGATTAAAATGTGAGACCAGTGGCGGATTTCCCATTAAACCAGTTAGGCTTGGGCCTAGGTCGGCAAAATTTGGGGGGCGGCAAAAATGTCCGCCCCCATATACTTTTGCCTCGCTCTCTGGCCTATCGGGCCAGATGGGAAGTTGCCTAGCTGTTGCGGCCGCCTTTAACATGATGTCACACTGTGTCTCATTGCCATGGCAAGGCGACGTCACAGCATCAAATGACATCATGACGCTGCGTTACCATGGCAATGTGTGGCCGTGCGATGTCACGTTGGTGATGTCCGGGGCGTCACTTGACACTGCGGTTCAGAAGGAAGAGGGGGGCAGCAATATTCCAATAGATGTTGGAGAGGATGTGGTGAGGTTGGTACGATGCCCATTGGGGTCTTGCCCCAACATTTCAAAAACTTTGTCCCAGATTTTTGATTGAAGAACTAACACAAACAATTTCAATAGATCAATTTGCTGCATTATTTTATCAAAAATATCCAAAAACATACCTAAACGTTACCAAATATTGACTTCACACTTACTATCAGCCACCAAGATACACTATACAGTAGCCAACTTCTGGAAAAAGGAACAACCTCCACCAATGACTCTTGTCAAAAATGAAAAGAAGTTAATCTTACGGAACATCTCACAAGTTTGTTAAATGGATCTTTTTATAAATTCTGTGAGATTTGGCTCTGTTGGGAATCTACACAATATATCGAAATTTGATCATGTTAATATGTAAATCTGAATTGTGAATTTATGATCAAATAGAAACATATATGACTTGTACCATGCTCCACCCACTCATCCTCCGTTCCCTTATCCCTATTATTGTTTTGTTTCCCTCACCTTTCACCGCTATAATTTATGAACATTTTCACAATTAACTGTTAAAAATAAAATAAAATAAAACACACATATGCATACATACATACCCGATGCGCATGTCCTATCTGAAGCTTGTGAGTGAACTGATTTTAGTTTGTGTGGAATTAAACCTATACTATTTACTCTATGGAGCCCGCGCTTTCCCTTTTTGTTTTATACATACTGTACATACATATTTAGAAAGTTATGGGTAGTTTGCAAATGCCATTAGACCAGAGTATACCGTAACACTTTAATAGCAACATTATTTTTCTATGAGAATCAATTCACAGTTTTGGCCAATTTGCATATTTATTTATTATAAAACATTCTGCTTCTAATAGACACCACATTTTGCACAACTATGGATAACCAGACTGTCACTGACACATTTCAGTAAAATCTTAACAGAGTCAAAATCTTAAAAGCAGTTAGTTGTAATGAAGTCATGGATAACCTTTCCACTTACAATACAATTGCTGCATTGAATGCCAATCAATTTCACTTTTAAATTACATTATTTTTATTTAATTGGAAGAAATATGCACGTTTTATGAAAATAATTGACAATGTAAATAAACAATGCAGCAATCAAAAACCTGGCGACAAAACTGCAATTCGGACTAAATTCTTAATATATATTTAAGAAAAAAGGTACAAGTGGCAAGAAAAAGTTCTAAAAATACTTTTTTGTGTCCTTGGGGGGAAAAATCTGGTTAAAAACAATAGTCTCTGACGTGAAAAGTCCATGCAGCAATGTACACCTCCCACAATGCTCGTGGCTGTCTCCCTGCACAGCCTGTATGACCGTTTGCAAACACCACCTTCTTCTCTACCTCTGTTCATTTAACTACCCCACAATGGTGGGACTTCTTGTAGCAATTACACAAGCTTACTAGCCAGGACAACAACAAAAAATGCCACAATTAAGATTTTCAAATTAAACCAATTGATATGTATTATATACACTTAGATTGTAAGCTCTGCAGGGCAGGGATTCCCTTTACCTAATGTTACTTTTATGTCTGAAGCGCTTCTTGCCATTATGTCACGTTTTAATGCAATGAAGCGCTATGTACACTACAGTATATATGTGGCACTATATAAAGATATGCATAAATACATACAGTGCAGCATTCAGCACTCAGCCATGCAAAACCCACCATCAACATGCTGTTTTTATCACCCAGGTAGATTTGATACGGTCATGTATTTATGTTTGGTCATTCACTGGAGCTTAATACTCTATTTTTCCATTACGTCAGTCAGAAATCTATAACTGCTCATTTTCTACATCTTTCCATAATGGGCGAGTCAAGAGTCCAGGAACTGATGTGCTCTACAAGAGCTGGCACTAATGATTTAGCAAGAGATAAAGAGGCTGCTTAGATGGACAGCGCCTGTCTGAATAGAAACTGCTTGTATTTCAATTAGTTAGCAGCTATAAACAGTAAAACAAAGCATGCAAAAAGATATCTTTGCTTGTTTAAGATACGAAAACCAGAAAATAATGAGAATCAATCTTATCTTTCTATAACTTCATATCTGAAAGCCACTTAATACATCACAGATTGAAAGCTTTAACAGCAACAACCACTTACGAAAAGCAATAGCAAGCAAAAGGCTGAGCACAGCTGCATTGGGGAAGGATAAGGTTGCACTGCAATAATCATTTACTGGTGACAATTATATACATTTAAAAACATTGGAAATGTGTTCGCTCGGTGACAGAATGTAGCCATTTTCTCTGTGCTTTGCAGTACTCCGCTTTCACAGTCTGTTACCTTTTGGGTCATTCCGACACAAATTCACTACATGGGGCACAGGGGACTACAGGAGTCTTGGGCTGTGCTTCTAGTGCCGTCGGTGGCAACGACGACACGGCGGGTGACGTCACCCGTCGCCACCGGCGAAAGTTATGTTTCGCCAGGCGGCGGTCTCGCGGGATTCCGGCAATTTGATTTATTCCGGCTCTTGAAAAATCACATTTTGCCGGCTTCAGATTTTCGCTTGTCGTCGTCACGTGCACTATAAGCGCACGCGGCAGCAATGTATTTGTTTTCGGGCGCCGTCAATATAAGCGCGGCCTTAGGCTACGCTTTTAGTGCAGACGACGCGGTCACGCTGCGGTCGCTGAAAAAATCAATAGTGATGACATCCAGCTATCACGACCGAGCGTCGCGCTTACTATAAGAGCAATGCATTTGTTTTGACGAGATGTCACGTTGCTGTCGACGGCACTATAAGCGCAGCCTTACAGTGGCAAGAAAAAGTTTGTGAACCCTTATGATAATTACGGAAATTTCCTTTCTTTCTAAACAAAATAATGAATTAGATAAACAATTAGTAATTATGAGTCAGGGTATATGCCAAAGTAAGTGAAACCCTGGTTTCACCCGCTAAATTGAAGGGGATAATTAGAATCAGGTGTTTAAATAATTAGGTAGATATTCAGGTGTGAGTTTGGGAGGCCCCATCCTATATTCTTACCGTGCACCCCAAATCTGGAACAATCACCAGTCTACGTTCTTTCAAACCTAAAGTCGTCTCACATTTGAATCTTGTCTGTAACTGTTACATACGCCTATAACATATATTATCTTTAACTGTACATGCAATGTCTTGTATATAATGTATACCCTGTACACTAATGTAACTATGTATTTGTAACCATGTATTTGTCATCATAACTCTATGCCCAAGACATACTTGAAAACGAGAGGTAACAATGTATTACTTCCTGGTAAAACATTTTACAAATAAATAAAATAAATATAAAGATCAGAAACTTTGTGAGTTTGGTTTTCACCATACAGGTGTGTTGAAGCACGTCATATCACGATCAAAATAAATCTCTGAAGACCTCAGAAAAGCAGCTATTGATGCTCATCAATCTAGAAAGGGGTACAAAACCATTTCTAAGGATTTGGGGCTCCACCACTCCACTGTCAGACGGATAGTAGACTGTCAGTCTACAAATGAAGAAGTCGACCTAACAAAAATCTCTCTAAGAACAAACCAGAAAATCATACAGGAAGTCACAAAGAACCCCAGAGTAACATACAAGGACCTGCAGGCCATTTTCGCCTTGGCTAATGTGAGTATTCATGAATCAACTATCAGAAAAAGACTGAACAAGAATGGTGTTCATGGAAGGATAGTCAGGAGGAAACCACTGCTCTCTAAAAAGAACATTGCTGCCCATCTGGAGTTCGCCAAAGAGCACAGAGATGATCCACAAGACTTCTAGAACAATGCTCTCTGGACAGAGGCGTCAAAGGTAGAACTTTGTCCTCAATGAGAAACTTTATGTTTGGCGAAAACTAAACACTGCGTTCGAACAGAAGAACCCCATCCCAACCGTCAAGCATGGTTGTGGGAGTGGGAGTTTTGGGGCTGCTTTGCTGCCTCAGTACCTGGACGGCTTGCCATCGATACAACCATGAATTCTGTATTTTATCAGAAGATTCTAGAGGAGCATATCAGGCCATGAGCTAAAATGAAAGTGGATCATGGAGCAACACAATGCTCCTAAACATACAAGCAGATCGACAAAAAAATGGCTGCAGAAGAAGAAATTCCGTGTTTTAGAATTGCCTTGTCAGAGTCCAGATCTAAACCCCAACCCAAAGTTGTGGCAGGACCTGAAGAGAGCGGTCCATGCAAGGAAGCCCTCAACTGTCACCGAGTTGAAGCAGTTCTGTAAGGAGGAATGGGCCAAATTGCCTCAAAACTGATGTGAGAGATTGACCAGCAGTTACAGGAAATGCTTAGTTGAAGTCATTGCTGCTCAAGCGGGTGCCACCAGGTACTGAATCTAAGGGTTCACATACGTCTTCACACATGGATATTGAATGTTGAATTATTTGTGGATAAATAGATGTTGAAAAAAGTATCATGTTTTTGTGTCATTTGTTTGATCAGGTTATCTTCATCTATTATTAGGACTAAGATCTAACAACATTTTAAGTTTGAACTATGTGAAAATCTTAAGGGATTCACAAACTTTTTCTCGCCACTGTATGTTGCCATAAAGTAGTGCTACACCAGAACACCAGTAAAGTTTATGATACTACTGTACAATTAAAGCTTAACAACCTAATCATTAGTGCTAGAATGTCTGGGATTTCAGCTCTGTGACCAC
The DNA here is from genome assembly GCF_040206685.1 of Ascaphus truei. NCBI lineage: Eukaryota > Metazoa > Chordata > Amphibia > Anura > Ascaphidae > Ascaphus > Ascaphus truei. The sequence continues at coordinate 66,601,034 of NC_134485.1, read as the reverse complement.
ATGGTGCTTTGCATAAACTTTGCTTCAAATCATTGAGCGATATGGGGAGTGGTTTTTGAAGCAGCGGTTTAGCGCTTTGTTATGCAATGGGAAGTATTGCATGTAAGAATCAAAAAGGTTTCAAACCTTTGCACAAATGCAAGATGCAAAAAGAAAACCATTGCACTGCATTCTAGAGAAAGGGGTGTGATATTGATACATTGCTTCATATCTCCAAAGCTTCAGGGGGGAAAAAAATCATTCTTTGTAAACAGTAACAAATAAGAAAAATTATTTTTTAACCCAACATTTCTACAGGGGGAAAAAAAAAGGAATATTGAAGCATGTTGAACACATTATGCTAGGAAAGTCAAGTAAGACAATACATAAGAGACCAAATATTTAGTACCAGAAACACAGTGAGACTATGTGACCTGCAAACTCGTACTAGTATTAAAGAAAAGTCTTTTACTTCAGTGGCCAACCCTGCCGGAATGAGACATTTGGTGGCATCCGTTTGGCCGCGTCGAATGGCCGCCAGCACTTCGCTACGACTCACCATGTCACCACCGCCCGCTTCTAAGGTAAGTTTAAGTACTGTTTAAGGTAGGAAGTTAATTTCAGGGTTTTAGGGTAAGGGCATGGGGGTTTTATGGTACAGCACTTACCTTAGTGCGCAAAGTGGACGGAGGCGGCAGTTTTCGGCAGCAGGATAAATTGCGGCGAAAAGGCTGCGAGCAAATATCTTAGACTGAACCCTGCTCCCCACCACAAGGCCATTCCTCCTGTAACGTTTAATGACTTCTGACAGTGACTTGAGATGCAGAAGCAAAAGCACTTTCAGATTCAAAACTACACACTTCATAAGCTTAATGACCGTGCAGATCACCGAGGAAATAAACACTACATAAATCTGTGATCTGCTACTCTTATTACAATAGACCAGTGTTTCCCAACTCCAGTCCTCAGGGAACCCAAACAGGTCAGGTATTAAGGATATCCCTGCCCCAGCACAGGTGGGTCAATCAGCGGTGAGCATCATCTGAAGTGCGACAGGGCTTGCCGCTTTTCTTCGAGTATCGTCATGCGGCCGAATCCTCATGTCACCTGTACCTGTACCAGATCCTTTATCCCTGCATCACAAAGTTGCGAGAGTGCCCACTGCCAAAATTTTCTACTGCTCTTACATCTTTAACAGGCCCAGAAGAAAGTGTGCACATCAAGATTTCTATTTCTTCATAAGCAGGGAACCATCTGTTTATATCAAAAGAATGTAAGTGTGCAGGATGAAAGTGGATAGATAGGATAGAAGAGTGCTGAGGAGGTAATGGCTATGTGAGATTAATCCTTTAACATAGATGGAAAACACAGCCAGTTACAACATTATGTGTAGAGATCCACAAGCCACACTAGCAATGCCCCATAATGTGAGAAATTGACTTAGATGGTATGTGGTTTTGATTGTCTTTGTGTGCATGAACTTTTTATTTGGGTTAAAGAGACACCCCTACAAAAACAAAACAATATAATCTGTCAGCGTTTCTAAATTTACAGTACATGCCATAAAAGTAGTATCATTGTATGTATAAGCACTGGTAATAGGTGTGCCTGATGACTCACCCTGGTTTGGAGTCTGTTACCCAACACCTTCAGTTAAACATAATTTCCTGCCATTTAAATGGTTACACAAGATCTTTCCTTACCTACGTCAATGCAGTAGACTCAAACACTGACGTCTATATTTACACTATGAATGTAAATAAACAATACATTTTCTCCTTCATATTCATTAACAGTACATCATATTTTGCAGATATAGTGCTTACTACATCAAAAATATTGCTGCAGCACCAACGGCTTCTCCACTGTTTCAAAAGCCCACTGACACTTCCTTTAAACAGTCCAATTTACAGGTGTCAGACACCAGAATGCCATCAAAAGTACAGTTCCCGTTACTAGACCCAATTTATTGCCAACAAAGTGTTTTGTTTTTTCCAGTTTCAGTAGATTCTTCCTTTGCAGACATTGTAATTCTATAGCAATACTGTTGTGATGGGGAGAATTCCCAATGCTGAACAATGTGAACGCAGTCATTATTACTGTAAATGTGCCATCGCTCCTATGGCATGCACAACACACTAGCCCGTAGCGGTTTGAAATTAGACCTTTGGGTTTAATTATGAAAACGTAGACATATCTTCAATGATTAAATATATTGGGCAATATATGCACGCTACCACTTTATTGCAACTGCAATGTATGTTGTTCAGGGGAAACTGCACCTTTAAAGTAACTTTTCACAATAGCTTCATGATTCACGGACACTGGAAATGGACAATCAAGTGCCTGGGTCAATACAAAGTGGTGACATCCAGGCCCCAAACACTGTTATTTTTTTGGCTGGCTAGGGAACATATGGATTTCCCTAAAATTATAAATCATTCACTTTTAATTTATAGGGTGTCGACATATTCTGCAGTTCAGTACAATGTGAGAGTAAGGATAAGAACACAAAGTACATACAACTTATTTAAAACATAATGAAACAGTTAATGAGGTCCCAGCTCCGAGAAGTTTATAAATCGAAAAGAAAAAAAGGCAAAGAAGATTGCTTTGCTTTCAAGAACTGGAGCTAAAAAATGGATCAGCTTCTCAGTTCATAATATTATTATTATAGATAATAATAATAAAAAGGGATATAGTTGGGGCTTTAATTGGATTTAAAATCCAGTGTATTTTGCCAAGTGGAACTGTTGCTTAACAACAGGAGCCAAATGCTAGCACTGGAGAACTGTGTGTTGCCTGGTATTTGGCTTTCTGATAAGTGTGCATAAGCTCTTCATGTTGCAATGTGTTGCCTCACTCACTAGCAGCAAATGGGGGGGAAAAAACAGACTTTGCGGCCGGAAAAAAAGCCCAAACGGATGCTTTGGGCTATTTTGCATATGTCCGGCATCTTTTTCACAAACTGAACCCACTGCTAACGTTAAGGAAACGACCCGAACAATAGGCTAATGCGATCAGTCATAGCAAACTATGAAGATTCTCAGTAAGAACCAGAGGTCAAAGAGGAGATTAGGAATAAAGCCAAAGAATTGTATCACTTTATGCAGCATTGCGGATTCAATGCCAACCACAGCAGACTCATTTACTACAAATATCTCCTGTGCAGCATCCAAGTTGGAATTCAACCATCCACCTTTTCCAGAGAGGATATTAGAAAAAGATATGTGAAAGCAATACAGGTTTTGCAAAAAGTTTCAAATTTATTTTTTTTACATTCCCTCCTGATGTAAGCCACCATGAAACGCGGATCCCTCTAACTGCATAACTGGATTGCTAGATTGGTAATAGACTGTATGTAAAGAACTAGCAAAGTGAGGGTGCATTCACTAATGGTCGATAAATTAAAAAAAAAAAAAAGGGGGGGGGGGGCAATATAAATAAAGTAATATCACAAGCAGTGATACTGGGCTTTTGACATGGCCGATATCAGCGTTATTTTTAATGGCAGAGCATGCAAATGAGGAATTAAGAAGGGGAGAGAAGAGGGGGGGGAAGAGAGAGGGGGGAGGAGAAAGAGGGGGGGGAGGAGAAAGAGGGGGGGAGGAAGAGAAAGAGACAAGAGGAGAAAGACCAGAGTGGGGAGAGATACAAGAGGAGAGAGAGAGAGACAGGAGAGAGACGGGAGACACGGTTATGATTTCAAAATATAGTGCTGTATGTTATTTATTCCGATTTATCGGCGAGTGCCGGATTGACTTTCTTTGGAACAGCATGAGCGGCACAGTTTCATACAACTGAACCCTTTCAAATCACAGTGATAAGAAGACATGCTGGGAAATAATGTTAAAGCGCACCACTAGTCGATATTTATATTGCATCCCAAGCAAATTAGAAAAGTCTGCTTGTTTCTCCCCTGCTCTTACTTTCAACTAGAATATATTATATTATATATATATATATTTATTTATTTACTTTGGTCTTACAAATATGGAAAACAAAAGAAAAGATCCTGCAATCCTACCAATTTGGGCTAAAATATACAAGTGACATTTTTACATTTAGAACCCAAGTCACATATAAAAAGTGTCTGTGGAGTTAGAATTGGAGACAAAGAATACATGAAGATCTGGACTCTGCACAACAACAACTCTGTGAGAACTTGACTTTCTAAATGCTCTGATCATTTGTACTCTTCCTATCCTCCAATACCTGGTTTTGTCTCTTCTCCTAGATCTCACTATGCCCTCCCTATTGCTTTTTCTGTTTAATGTCTTCTCATTCCCTTGTAAATGTTTCTGTTCTCTCCAACTTCCCCAGTCCCCTCATATCCACATTTCTTCATCCCTCCTCCCCTCCACCTATTCCTGTGCCCATACACTGCACCATTATTTATACACCTCTTTCCAAACAACGTCCTTACCCCTCAATAAAAAGCACCCCCACAAATCCTCTATTCACACCCTCTTCCTACTCCTTCCTGCTGCTGGGGATCTCCCCTAATCCTTAACCCAGACATATACACACACCTGATCTCACCCACGCCTCCCTGTCACCTCTTACCCTGCTAATGGTGTTAACCTTCTGATTTAATACTGACTAACCTTAAACCTGCCTCACAAATATATATTAAAAAAAAAAAAAAAAAAAAAAAAAAAAGATATACATACTTGTTTACAACACAATAGAAAACAATTGTAGAGGGGGGGGGGCGTGGTTTTAAATAGCAAAAACAGACATCTTGGTATTTCTAGAATGTTAAAGAACTGGAATGGTAAGGAAGAAGTAGAAAGAACCAAGAAAACATAGCAGCCAACAGAAAACAATGCATGTTTTCCTGGCAAGCCTGGGGTCTGACTCCATGTATAGAAAGGAAAAACCAGGAGAGAAGCCAAGAGAGCTACTGCTTGGCATGAAGCATTCTTTGAAACTTCTTGAGCAACATATTTGGCCGTTACTGCAAGTATAATTAATACATGTATAGTGACAGCTTTATTGGATTTACAAATTTGAATGTGTGATTAAGGACGCAGCGCATTCACGGCATAGGTGAATGTCCGCAATCAAAAGGTGGATGGTACATAAAAGTAGCATTGCCATGCATTTAGAGGGGCACTAATCATTTAATGTAGAAATGAACAGAGCAAAAACATAAGTGATGTAGAGTGGTGGAGATGTTCAAGCAAAGGAAACGCTTGTCATCAGCCCAAGTCAACTACAAGGACTGTGGGATGCTTCCTGTGGGATTTATAGTGTGGTCAAGTGCAGCAAGTGAATACTGCCCATCAACCTATCAGCAGCTGGGTTGTTTAATACTTACTGGTGGCCACACTACAACGAGACATTCCTGGGCCATATTGGATGCTTTAAACTAGTTCAAGGTGCTCCTAAACTAAATAAGTTTACTATTGGTTTGGTTCAACTACTCCGTAAGCGTTGCGGGGAACTTTGATAGACGTCCCTTGTGAGCAAGACCACATTGTAAAAACGGTGGTTCAGATGTGATCACGTTCTAATACAAGGACACAATTTTAGAAATGACTGCTGCCGTTTAATCATTACATCTGATGACTCCTCTAATTGTCTGCATACGCAGTAACTCAAAGCAGCTCCAGTCAACTGCTCCAAACAAGGCAGCCTTGAGAACCAGTTTAGCAGAGCACTGGACTAAATGATCATTGTTGCCGACAAGGATTCAAATTCAATGTGAATAATTGAAGGCTATTCAATAGGTTGCTTGTGTGCAAGCAGTACACAAAGATCACATACACAAACACCGTACAAAAACAAAACAAATGTACATCAGAGCTCAACAACTAGTTTTGTAACAGGTTCAGATCCCAATAAAATATTGGCATAGAAGGGCCATTTTAATGTAATTTTTGATATATTTAAAGATGTAAACATTATTATACAGATGAGTACTGTACAGAAACAAAAGGAAAAGAGAGAGAAGGTTAATATAGATCCCCGATAGACAGGTTCTATCCCACGTCCCTGTTTCGGGTAACTCGGACACCTCATACATCCCATTATCAGAAGAAACGTGGAAATATTTCGATTTATTGAATTTGTTTCCTTGCTACCTCTCTTTAAGAGAATTTTTATTAAAGTTCAAAAAAGATTAAAAAGGAATGTAAAACTGGCAGAATATTCAAGACATAGTTAGGTTATATAGTTAGGAATACGTTTATATCTATGATTGTAACGTTGTGCATAGCGGTTACTGTAAAAAGTTCTGCTTAAGTTATACTATTCTCAATATTTCAACTTGTCATGTAGAACACTTGATTATGGATATTGCTCTACACTCTTCCTGTAATAAAAATATGATTCAACATTTTGCTAGCATTTATAACACCTGTAACACATGAATTGCAGTGTGAAAAACTGCTCTGCAAGTAGCATGTGCAGACAGTGCAAAGGCCACTTGAGGCCTTACGCAGCCCACATATTATTTATAAAATGTGTTACCATGAAGTAAAACAAATATAAATCACTGCGCTTCTCCATGTGAGCAGCATGCAGCTAGTGAAGGATTTGGCCATACAAATGTGCAAAACAAAAAGTGAATCCCTGCACTTCTCCCTTTGGGATAGCAGTCAATGGGGAATACATATATATGTATGGTGTAAATACCTATAAGAAAAAAGGAGACTTTTGGTATACATCCTTTGATCAAATAATGCCAAGCCTGTTAACCACGTCAAGGGACCTGCAATAATGTGACTTACCTTGACGTGGTTAGCAGGCTTGGCATTATTTGATCAAAGGATGTATACCAAAAGTCTCCTTTTTTCTTATAGCTATTTACACTATACACATACATACATATATATATTCCCCATTGACTGCTATCCCAAAGGGAGAAGCGGAGAAGCGCAGGGATTCACTTTTTGTTTTATCATGAAGTAATACATTGAGAGTTACCGCTCGTTTTCAAGTATGCCCTGGGCATAGAGTTATGATGACAATAAATGGTTATATTAAATGAACAGTGGTATAATATATAATATAGATATACACACACACACACACACACAGTAAGAGATTATATATGTTATAGGCGTATGTAACACCTACAGACCAGATTAAAATGTGAGACGGCTTTAGTTTTGAAAGAATTTAGACCGATGCCGGCTTTGAGAGTCTCCGGTAGATTGTTCCAGTTGTAAAGTTTGGCCCGCTGACCGCCAATTGAAAAACCCTGATGTACAGCAATGAATTTCTACAAAACATTTATAGTATTACTGGATGTAGTCGAGCTACAGTACCTGTTATGCAAACTAATAGGTGACCCAAAAAATGTAGTTTTTTGTTTTTTATTTTTAACTTTATGTACTTGGTCTCATTCACCATAAAAGTAAATGTTTTACTTGTATGCTTAATGTACCATTTCCACTTGTATGCATCTTGGTAAAAAAAAAAAAAAAAAAAGTTTGGTTTCTATTTTTCTGTGGGCCTGTTTAATTCTAAACCGTATCTAATAATTTGATATCTCTACCTCTTTGCTAATAAAAGAGGCATTAGTTTAACCTCCCGAGTGCCCTATTGACATGCAACGTACATCATAAGGGCCAGCACGGCACATGCAAGTCATGATCGCAACATGGTCATGTAATACCGCCTACTCTCCAGCATTCAAGGCGTTAAACCACGCAACAACAAATCACCAATTTACCTCTATAGACAACTGGTTAGAAACAGTCTCATCACAAAAGAGATTAGGTAAGTATCCTAGTTCTAGAAGCTGTATTGGTCCTGGAGAAAAGTTTGAAAAAAAAAAACACTCCAATGCTTTTGGTTATGGAGACATGAAAGATTTGATACATGTGCCTAGTGCACAAGGATGACAGCCTATCAAAATAGCAAATACCGTTTTATTCCATCCTACACATTAATACAAAACCATAGACTGCAGTATGATTTATATAAACTAATCATGCCATAAACAGCCTTACTGCATCCACCACTCACATTCACAATATGGTATTTAAACTGTCAGGGATATGAATTAAACAAGAAAAAACAAATCAAAACAGGAGCACTATGCTCCTAAAAATGATCTTAGGATTCACACAGCACCAATGTACATTCCCCAGGGCAGGAACTCCTTTCTCACGCTTTTTGCATTCATTCCTGAAGCATTTAACCCTTTTTAGGCATATTTGCATTTACATAGAAGAATCGCCTGCATTATGCAAGATACAAGTAACAGTACAGAGGGAGATATGCTCAAAATGATCACATAGCAGTAACGTTGCCTTATATCCCTATTTTCCTATCATTACCCCCAAACGGATCATGCAAAAATTAACCTTTTTGAACCTGGAAAGGGATCTGTAAGGCATTAATATATTTAATGAAAAAAAGTTTATTGTTGTAAAATACTGTATGTTGCAGAACTCCGGCAAGAAAAGGGTACATTCTATTCAAATAAAATAGTCACAGATACAAACCAGCACTGCGATAAGCCATATTTGAGTCTTTATGACTTGCCGATTTGACCGTAACATTTTCTTCTTTCCGGTTTTTAATCAATGTATCAATAATTAAGGCAGCAACCCCCGGCTGTACATTTTCTTTTTACAGGATGGTAACCCCGGAGCTGAGCCGCACTGGTCAAGGTACCGGCTTTTCCGCCCCCCCCCCCCTAAATAGGCAACAAAATGGCAATTTCAATCTCCTGCATGACGCAGATGCAACAGACTTCCTATTGGCCCACGTGACGCAGGAGATTTAAAAACATCAGGAAGTAGGTCCGATACCTTTACCGGTGATCTGCAGATCCTGGGGATCCTCTGAGCTGGAAATAGGACGGTTCAGCTCAGAGGATCCCATACTGCAAACAATAAAAAAGGAGGAGACTTTAAGATCAAGATTAAGAGTAACGTAGCATAGAATCAAGAAACTGGCGAGCCATAATCTGCAACGCACCTTTTTTTTTCTTTAAGTATTGTATTGATTTTTGCATTTTTTATAAGAAACATTTGTGTACAATTGCCTAATGTTATTATAAAATGAAAAAAGAAAAACAAAATAGTAAAGAACAGTACATTGAGTATGAAGCCGAGTCACGTCCATTATTCCTATATAGAAACTTAGAATATTAAAGCCAGGAACAAACAATTCTTTATATATTATAGAGAAAGAAAATGCAAAAAATACATGTTTGAAGAAGTGGCGATGATCTGTGTTTGTGTACATAAAGGTTTCCTCCTTGGCTACTAATGTGCCATACCTGGAGTTAATTGGTGAGCTTCCAATGAAAGGAGAGGTTCAGTTTGGCTGCATATAGCATAAGGGTAACAAGGGTCTTAATATTATTAGATCAATTGTTACGCAAGTCATTTAAGAGAAGGATTTTAGGTTCAAGTAGAATTATTTATCCCATATCTTCCTATTGAGAATCCCTAACTTATTTTGATTATAACTGAATAGTAGGGAAATCCCCCCATATTTTTTTTTAAGCATGTTCTTGTTCTTGTCCATATATGAAAGAACCTTTATAGCCACAAATGTTTCCAACTTAGGTTAGACACATTTTAAGTAATTATAGCCCTAGCAAGAACGTAGTACCCCTAAGAAACCCCTTATATTGAACCTCTCTAGTGGTACCAGATGCAGAAGTGGTAGCTGTGTTATTTCAAATTCTGTCCCATGCTTCGTCAACAATTTCAGAACCAATGTCTTGCTTCCTGGCAAAGAACAATGGATTTATTAGTAAGTTATACTGGCAATATATAACACCTCTCACTTTGATTTTTATTTATTCTTACATCGGAAAGATGCCACACATTTAAGATGCCCACTGATAGCGCTTCTATCTGAAGTGGCGTTAATGGGGGGGGGGCATTTTGACCCATTATCGGCTATATCATTAGCAATTACTGCAGCGTATTAGTGGTTACGAGTAAGGGACATCGTCCACCTCAGCGCCGCGCCCCCCCCCACTCCCACCCCGTGGGTATTTTCTGCTCTTAACCTTCCTTTAGGCACACCCACTAAGCCAGGGGTGCTCAACTCCAGTCCCCAAGCCCCTCAACAGGTCAGATATTCAGGATATCCCTGCTTCAGCACAAGTGTCTCACAGTCCCTGCTTCAGCAGACTTCGATTGAGCCTCCAATTGAGCCACCTGTGCTGAAGCTGGGATATCCCGAAAACCTGACCTGTTGGGGGGCTTGAGCACCACTGCTCTAAGACATTTACATTTCTAGCTGAGCGGTGGGCTTCTTTAGGTTATTACGAAGTGGAGTTAATCCAGGGTTTGATTTGCAGATATAGAAATAGGTCTTGAGGTGATAAAGAATCTCTCCCTCTCTATATGTCTTAGATTATGGATTTTTTTAAATCACTCATGCAGTTGAGATGGAGGAAATTTTGGATTAAAACATTATAGGCCATTCTGAAGTTTTAAGTTGTTTAATAGCTTGTGTGACTTCACGTAATTCCGTTTCTTTTTCCAGAAGCGCCATTTGGGATCCAGAAAAACATAAAATATCCCATGTGTCTAGATATTTGTTCTTTAAAGTGTGTGTGTGTGTGTGTGTGTGTGTGTGTGTGTGTGTGTGTGTGTGTGTGTGTGTGTGTGTGTGTATGCGTGTAGGAGTAGAGTTTCTTGTAAAAGTCTGCAGACATTTGCTATTTCTTTAGTCAATCAAACCACTTTGATGATTTTTGATAGATTTATCTATACCAGGGGTCTCCAAATTCAATCCTCACGAGCCGCCAACAGGCCAGCTTTTATGGATATCCCTGTTTCAGCACAGGTGGCTCAATCAGTGGCTCAGTCTTTGACTGAGACACCTGTGTAGAAACAGGGATAGCCATAAAAGCCGGCCTGTTGGCGGCCCTGGAGGACTGAGTTTAGAGACCCCTGATCTACAGTATACCATCGTTCTGTTTTTGGAGCTTATTTAAAGGTGCCTATCCAACCCATTACCCCATTCATAGAATGTCTGTTGGGCTTTTATCATGTAAAGGATCTTTTAAACATCAGGTCATATCAACTTGGTACAAAATGTAGCATCTAGAATCCAGAAGCTTCACTATACACGTGGTCCCCTCTAACTTTAGTAGTGGTCATCATAGCCTTACAATTCACTTAGTAAACCTCTTCCTCGCAGTCTGTATAGTATTTTTTTTTTATCACAAATAATTTTTTTAAATACATGTGCAGTATTTTATTAATACGTTTAAATGGTATCCCTACAAACAATTAACATTTAAGTGATTCACAATACAAATTGTACCATCGGATAGTTCAGTTCTTGTTGCATTGAGGAGACTTGAGGTTTAGATTTGACATGAGTACCCAACTTTGTATCATGCCACTTTAGCACAAGTAGCCCACAGTAATTTTGCTTGTAGTCTTCCTGGGTTTTTGTGCCAAAGAATTAAAGGCCTCAGTGCTACATCCAACAGGACATTATATATAGTTCAATATTTATCTGTATATCTTCTCATAAGCAAGGGTTATTTAGTTAAAATCTTTTGCCAAAGCATTTTAAACCTACAAACATGTCACAGTATGGCCCATCTGTAGGTCTTAACAGATGGGTCATACTGTGACGTGGTTGTAGGCTTAAAATGCTTTGGCCAAAGAATTGTACTAAATGACCCTTGCTTTATGAGAAGATAAACAGATAAATATTGAACTATATGTCAAGCTAGATGTAGCACTGAGGCTTTTTGTCTTTTGTTCTGTACATGAAGTCACAATCCTAGTAGCACTCTTTTTGACACACACACACACACGTGGTGTATTTGGGTTCTGAACTTACAGGGGCTGTGTGTGTTTGTTAAAGAAGAAAGCAGTTCTGGTGTATAAAAGTAATTGTGGATAAAGCATGGCCTGGAATTGGGTAAATGCACAGTACATACATGTAGAAGATTCCATGTTCGTAATGCACATGTAAATGCTTTTAAGCATTGGAGCATTTTGCAGCTGTGGGACAGTCTTTTAAGGATGATTACATTTTTTAAATCCCTTCACTGCCAGATGGAATAGCAAAGCATTGAAAAAAATGTTTTGCTGGTCTCTGGTTTTGTGAACAGAACGGAACTTCCCCAGTAAAACCAAGGATGCCTTAGAGCTTTTAAGGTGGTGCTAAAGGGATATTTAGCACGTGAAGCGACCATCATTAGCCCCTCCACCAGCTTGAAAAAATAACTCATTAAAAAAAAGAGGAAATATTTTACTTAACAAAGCCGTTAGCAATACCAGCAAAGTGGGCCACGCTTCAAGCAATATCTAAAATAACATATTTTAGTCCAATTCCTGTGAATAACGCTACATTGTAAATATGCACCATCTTCCATAACATATTTGTACAAGTTCTTCATATCGCAATAGTCACCACACAGTTGGATAAATATTTGGAAAAAATGGTCTAACACGTAAATGCAATTTTCTACAGTTTTTCAAAAGCTCAGCGGCTCTAAAACAAAAGGTTTCAGTTTCTCATCTGTTAAAACCCACTCCCTTCCATTTAGCAGTGAAGCAATCAGAGGACTAAGGTCAGGAGAGAGGAATAGGGTTCAACTGCATTGTATTAATGAATAATGTATAACGGCCAGAATCTCTTATCTGAAAGCAATGTCTTTAAAAAGGTGCAATTGTGCTAATGCAAAGAAGACAGATTGTTGTTCTCTCCCCGTAACTGAACAATTCATTATTTATCTATTTATTTAACATTATTTGCTGCATGATTATATATTTTGGGTTTCAAAAAAAATCCCCAAAGAATATTTTTTTTTTTTTACTATTTACTGCATATACTTCCAATAAGGCCAGTTTTAAGAAATGTAGTAACCTAAAAGTGATATTTAAAAAAAAAATTACTCATTGCGACACTTGCTGTTATAAGCAAATAAGTAGTAATACTTATCCAGAGTAAAGCAATGCAATTAGTGTATATTTACGAAACAATCATGATGCCTATTTAAAGCGCATCAAAGCTTTTTTTAAAAACAAGACCTTTAAAGAGCCAATCCTGCAAAAAAAATACATAACATGTTTTGCAGGATTGCTTCTTTAAAGAAAAACAAGCAGAGTAATCTCCAAAATACCGATGCCCCAAATAGTGCAAATAGATTCTACAATGTCCACAATGAAGATAATGATACAATAATATAAGCGCTACTTGATTAATGTCCTGAATCATGAAAGTATGAACAGTGGAGTAGGACTGTGTACACGAGACTCAGCATCAGGACGGGGCCACAATGTGGTAAGGAGACAAGCTAACCGTGATGCCGTGTTCCCTGCACGGAACCATATGATCGGCCCACCTCAGTGAATCTCCGCCACTACCCTCACGCATCCTGGCGTCTCATACACAGCCCCATAACCCCGCAGAGAGTAAGTACTCACAATTTTGACCCGTCGAGTTCAATCCTCAAGCACTGCAAATAGGAAGTAGATCAGGTGCGCTACAGAGCGTGCTCCAGCCGGATAATCAGATAAGAAAAAAGTGTAGGTTTGGGCGGTTCACAGCTCACTGTCGGGGAACAATCAAATGTGTCCAAACGCAATTAGAAAAAAAGGTTGTTTATTCAGTGCATGTAAAAACAGATCTGCCACAGAGTAACTAAATATATAGATACACACTTTATTGTGTATTTGTGTCATTGGAAGTAGCATTGTCTCTGTTCTATGTTCTGTCCTTTATTTTAACCACTTGTGAGCTCTGCAACACAAAAAGGCCTGGACGTCCACGGAAGACAACAGTGGTGGATGATCGTAGGATTCTTTCCATGGTAAAGAAAACCCCTTCACAACATCCAGCCAAGTGAAGAACACTCTCCAGGAGGTAGGCATATCATTATCCAAGTCTACCATAAAGAGAAGACTTCACAAGAGCAAATACAGAGGGTTCACCACAAGGTGCAAACCATTCATAAGCCTCAAGAATAGAAAGGCCAGATTAGACTTTGCCAAACAATATCTAAAAAAAAGCCAGCCCAGTTCTGGAACTGCATTCTTTGGACAGATGAAACTAAGATCAACCTGTACCAGAATGATGGGAAGAAAAAAGTATGGAGAAGGCTTGGAGCGGCTCATGATCCGAAGCATAACACATCATCTGTAAAACACGGTGGAGGCAGTGTGATGGCATGGGCATGCATGGCTTACAATGGCACTGGGTCAATAGTGTTTATTGATGATGTGACAGAAGACACAATGAGCCGGATGGATTCTGAAGTGAATAGGGATATATTGTCTGCTCAGATTCAGCGAAGTTGATTGGACGGCGCTTCACTTTACCGATGGACAATGACCCAAAACATACTGTGAAAGCAACCCAGGTGTTTTTTTTTTTTAAGGCAAAGAAGTGGAATATTCTGCAATGGCCGAGTCAATGACCTGATCTCAACCCGATCGAGCATGCATTTCACTTGCTGAAGACAAAACTTAAAGGCAGAGAGACCCACGAACAAACAACAACTGAAGACAGCTGCAGTAAAGGCCTGGCAAAGCATCACAAAAGGAGGAAACCCAGCGTTTGGTGATGTCCATGCGTTCCAGACTTCATGCAGTCATTGCCTGCAAAGAATTCTCGACAAAGTATTAAAAATGAACATTTTTTTTATGATTGTGGTAATTTGTCCAATTACATTTGAGCCCCAGAAATAAGGGGACTGTGTATGAAAATGGTTGCAATTCCTAAATGTTTCATACGATATTTTTGTTCAACCTTGAATTAGAGCTGAAAGTCTGCGCTTCTATTGCATCTCGGTTGTTTCATTTCAAACCCATTGTGGTGGCGTACAGAGCCAAAATTATGAAAATTGTATCAGTGTCCAATTATTTCCGGACCTAACTGTAGTTGTCCTTCCAACTCTGGAAATGAGGGCATTCACCCTTGGCGGTACATCCCTAGTCTTCCTCACAGGAAAAGGGTATATCCTGTGAAACCTCATTGGGCCGCAATTTTCTTAATCTGGTTGTGTCCAGTCTATTAATATAATTAATCTTATAACTTTATGAACTAAAAAGGTTTTTGCCTTCTCGTGAGCACTGTCTATCTTTCACCTTTACTTACTCTTATTCCATCATTCAAATTGCTCCTCTGGTTGCAGGAATGCAAAACTAAATCCTACTTGGTAAATCCCCTGCAAGCACTCGCTTTTCCCCAAACATACTTTTTGTTTGTATCTAGACTTACCCAGAAGGCTTAGAAAAAGTGTCACTTTTCTAGCAGCTTGCTCCATTATGGAAGCAGCAATGCTTGCAGAAGATATAGTCCAAAAGAATACAGGCATACCCCGGTTTAAGGACATTCACTTTAAGTACACTCGCGAGTAAGTACATATCTCTCAATAGGCAAATGGCAGCTCACGCATGCGTCTGTCAGCACGTCCTGAACAGCAATACCGGCTCCCTACCTGTACCGAAGCTGTGCGCAAGCGGGGAGACTATAGAGCCTGTTACACATGTGTTATTTAGATCAGTTATGCACATATATGATGATTGCAGTACAGTACATGCATCGATTAGTGGGAAAAAGGTAGTGCTTCACTTTAAGTACATTTTCGCTTTACATACATGCTCCGGTCCCATTGCGTACGTTAATGCGGGGTATGCCTGTACCTGCTTTAACCAAATACCAGTGGTAACAACATGAGTTTGAAAGCGACATACTACCGTGCATTAATAGATATCTTCCAGATTTGGGGGTTCGTGACATGACGCATAGCATGAGCACACTAATAACATAGCACAGAACTATGTCTAAGCACGCACACCAGACTGCCATAATCAAACGGGAAAGCAAGTGAGCAGATGCACGAGAATGTGTCTCTCCCCTGATGACACATTTCCAAAGGGGTACAGGGCTGCTTTACAGCCTGGATAAAACTGTCCACCAATATCCTGCAATGCACCAGAGCGCTTTGAGGCATCAACCTGGATCAGTCAAGTATCCTTCCCCTCCAAGAAACAGACACAGGAGCTACAGAGGGGAGAGAGGCAGAAAGAAACCCTCCGGATCTACTGCACTGGCAGTCGGGGAAGTTCAGCCCCAACAAAACATAGCCCTCAGGTAGGGAAGACAGAAACAGACTGAGGTGCAAGCAGGATAGGGTCTTGTACTGTATGGGAAGTGAGGTCTTTGACTTTGTTCCTTTCCTACTTTCAGCTGGAGGATGCAATGCCTACTGCCATGAGAACGGGTCAGGAAACCATAATACAGTGAACAATTCTCTCTTTGGCCAAGTAAGTGGATGACGCACCGTGGTAAATAAATACTGTATACAACATTTTTGCAAAGGCAAAATTACAGTAGCTAAGAAGTGCTTGGTTGAAAACAGAAACAGCAAGATTGGCCCACTTCTGCAGTGGTGGAGAGCTGGTGTATGAGTCAAAGTGAACAGTGACCAAGAAATTACTAATTACGAGCCCACCATCTAAATACTTCTTATTTAGGGATCAACATAAGCAATAAGTGGAGTCTTCATTCTAAAAAAAATAAAACTTGAAAATGTGTCTAACACAATAATATTTACTGTTTTGATCTATTTTAAAACTATTTATTTTGATCTATTTAAAACATTCTGTAGAGTAAATAAAACCACTGCACGGACTTACAGAAGCAAGTCGCTACGGATTCACAGTCTGCATCAGACAAGGATAACAAACTGAAGAGGAGCCAAGAGAATAAAGTGAATTGGTTAGATGTATTACATTGCCAGATTGTATTTTGAAGGAGGGGAAAATGTGAACCTGCACTTGCTATTGTCCACATTCTGGGAGACTGGTAATGCAGCCAAATACCTTTCCATGCGCATCAACGCACCAAACATATTGCTAGAGTAAATTATTTTTAGATTTTCTTTCCTGTCACATCCACAAAAGCTCTGATCACTAGAGACGTGCAACATTTTCGCCAACATTCAACTTTGCTGCGGCTTTGTTTTTAAAAAAAAAAGTGACATTTACAGTAACTAGCTTTCTTTGAATATATGCAATACCTCTGGCAATCTATATTTAAATGACTCCTGTTAGCATATATCCCAGGTGTGCTGCTTGTCAAGTATGGGCGTTTCTCCACGTATTGTTTGAAGGGATATATAAAGCACTTCGACCTCTAGTAAAATAAGATTCGGAGTCTCGAATTTCTGTGCAAATCGAATTTCAGGTCGAATCGAATTGAGACCGCAGGTCAAATTGCATATATTCGCTCAAATGTTTTACCTCTTTGCATTCGAATATTTGTCTGCTAATTTAATTTTGTGTGAAACGCTGCAAATAATTTGCAGATTGAATGTTGACCAATTTGCTTCTCTCTACTGAATACTTAGGACATCTTACACTGTACTAATCTATTTACTACAAGTGCTTGGTTATTAAGGCAATGCTAGAATACGTTGCTCACTATATTATTACAACTCATCTTTCCCCTCCCTATCTCCAAATCCTAGACAACAAGAATTCCCTTGGATTGATACTCTGATGATAGATACTTGCAAGACAGAGGCATGCATTACTAATACAGGAGTGTATAGGTTAAAGCAATAGAAAGTAGTAGTGGATTGCACCATTGCAATTACCATATTTTATGCTCTTACAAATAGAACACTGATATTCATACAAATATACACTCACTGCATACAGTGTGTGTGTGTGTGTGTGTGTGTGTGTGTGTGTGTGTGTGTGTGTGTGTGTGTGTGTGTGTGTGTGTTTCATAAGGAAGTAAACAAAATGGATAGACTAGCAGTTGTCCCCCAAATTGCAAATTCATTTTCTGAACACAAACAGCTGCTCATAATGTTAATGCTCTCTGGGATCCTGTCTACATGAATAGCAATGTAAGTGATCGCAACCTGTACATTTACAACTAAGCAGAAAAATAAATAAATGAGTCCCCAGGGTACCTTCCCAACAATAGATTCCATATATAAATTGCACACACAAAGAAGCACTTTGTTACTGAATTGTTTTGCTGGTCATCTTTTATTTACTGGTGCTTCTTTACAAAGGTGGGGCATTAGAATGAGGTTGAAAATCGTGATAAATGGCCAACCTCTTACTGTTCTGCACACGTTTCACCACTTAGGCCTCATCTAACCAGGATGGATGCCAACATGGTGAGGAAAATGAAATGAGCATGCCAGATGGGGCAATTGTGTGGGAAGTAATTCACTGCAGAACAATGCAGAGCCTCGTTTAGAAGTGCTTTTCAGATCTAGTGACCTACAGGAAAACTGACAAATATGCTCTCTTTCTTCAATGCATAAATAACACGCATATGCATCTATAAATAAAGGGGGGGGGGGTGAATGGGAAAGGTCTTATTCATTGCTGTAATGTCCATCTCTACAATGCACTGCTCACTTCTATAGTGGCGCAGATGTTTACAATGGCAAAAAGTCAATGACATAAAAGCGGTTATATAAACAATCCTGACTTCTAATAATAATAACATTATTTTCATATACAGCGTAATACTTTTCTCCCAATGGGACTCAAAGTGCTTCACAAGCAGCACATAGGAATTTTACAGACACAGTCCCTGCCCAGCTTACAATCTATGTTTTTGGTGCCTGAGGCACAAGGAGATAAAAGTGACTTGCCCAATGTCACAAGTTGACACCAGGATTTGAACCAAGTTCCCTTGCTTCAAGCTCTGTCATTATTTTCAGTGTCAATGCCTTTACTCACCGAGCCACTCCTTAAGCTTTTATATTATAACATCTAAAAAGATTTTTCATCGTTTTCCAAGAACACAAACATCTTCAGCAAAATGAGGACTATTTGGTCGTGTTCAACAGTTACTTTGCAAACGTGGTCCCCATCAAGCTATACGCCCTATATTTACTATTCCATTGAGACTAACACATGCATTTGTCAATCCCTTTACTGTATTTGCTCCTACCCACTGTGTTGAGACGGCTCCATGCGACAACTACTTTATCAGAGGAGTACATGCTCATATTTCCTAATTGTACAACTCATCAGCTTGCTCCTTTGTTCTGAGCATCTCAACAAAAACGCTCATTTATATACTGTACGGATTAAAATCTGCGAAATGTTTTAGCAATTAGACATTGAATTTAAAAGAATTATACACCACATTCAAGCCAGACACGGGTGGATTCCCAACATATTCTTTCTCGACTTATCTGTAAAAGCCTTAGTGTGATTATATTGATGGCATCCTAGAGACCTTGACCCCTTGCAGACGCACTCACCATAACACCCTCCTACTGTCTCTGTAAAGCCTCCCTAATTACCACTTAGATTGTAAATTCTTTAGGGCAGGGGCTCCATTTGCTATTGTTACTGTCATGTCTGAAGCGCCTATTCCCATTGTGTTATATTATGCACGTGTATTGCTGCTGTTTAGCGCTATGTACCCGGATAGCGCTATATAAAAGATATACCTACATACATACAAGGAAATAACAGCCCACCAAAATCTGTGTCACATCGGAAAGAAGAACATGTCAAAGCAAAGCACAAGCTGAATTAATGGAGAACCACAGAGTCAAATATGCTGCAGCAAGGAAAAAGAATTGAGGTAGCAGGGGAGCTTAACCCCATGGCTGCCAGAGACTGCAATGCAATGGTAGTCATGGGGTTAATTAAAAGGATTCTCTCAGAGAGTGAAAACAAGTCGCTAGGTCCAATAAAAAGTCCCAATGTGGTAATAAAAAAATAAATTAAAAAAACCTCCCTTTAATGTTTGGAGTGTAAAAGAGTGGTCTGCAAAAGTAAACACAAGACCGGTATATGGGAAGTGACCTATTCAGGAGCACAGCTTCCATACAGGATCAAATTGTGCTTCCTCATTCACTCTGCTGAGATCTCCTCAGGCAATCTCCGCCAGGTGCCTGTCACGTTAGGACATCAGAGACCCCCGAGTTGGGGTATTAAATCCAACCTAATCTGCTAAATGCTAGATACTGCACACAACTTGGGGTACTCCACAGTAGGGTCATTATGAGACGTGACACGGCCCTCATCATAGACAGACAGACCTTGGTCACAACATCCTGAACTGATCTGCCTGTAACAATGCTAATATACCGTATACCTCAATGGGGGACACAAGGCCAAGTGCCTGAGTAACCCTACAAATAGATGGCACCCTATGGAGCCCTCATCACAGTCATAGTGAAATCAACCTGCAATGCAGTGTGATAAATGGTTTATAGCTCTTTGAGGGGGGGACTGAACGCTCAGCTTTAGGAGGGATACTACATCTCCAATGAATGAATGCCCCTTACAATAAGATAATGGCTCGCACATTGTCCCACCGCCCCGTGCAGCTCCCTATGTGACAGGCCTGGAAAGGATGGCGAGGCAGCAGCTCTGCGCATGCGCAGTCAGGCACCGGCGGACACTCTCTGGCAGCCGCACTGACAGGAAGACCTGGGGGGGGGGAGAGAAGTCACCGTCACTCACCGACACGCAGGGGCTGGAGGTGGTGCTGGGGGTGGGGGATCTCTGCACCGTTACCAGAGCCATTTAGGAGCTGGAGGGTGGCGGCGGCCGGGCTGTCATTATTCCGGGGAGAGGGGGTCGGGTAACGGGGGTATCCCACACAGAAGGGCCGCCGGTTATCCGCCTCCGAGGCGTTATCACCAACCGCTGCCTGTCAACCGACCCCAGCGCGCGAGCAGCTCACCGGGCTGTGTGTGTCTGTGTGTGTTCCCCGAGCTGCGCATGCGCAGAATGGTCATCCCGTCACCAAGCCACACCCGCTCTTAACCCCTGCAGCGCCGGAGGGTTCATTGCTCTGCAGCAGTGCTGCCTGGCGTGTGATTTCCCGAGCACAGTATCACGGTGACTCCTCGGTGTGTCACAGCCCGTGGCTGAGTGTCTCTGGGCAGGACAGGAGGGAAGAATGGAAGTAACTTAACTAAAAGATACATAGATCACGTGGATGTTCAGTAAAGGGAACCTGTGACTGTAAGCTGGCACTTCCCAATTAGATTGTAAGCTCTTCGTAGCAGGGACTCTTTTTCCTAAATGTTACTTTTATGTCTGAAGCGCTTCTTCCCTGTATGTGTTGTGTATTATTTGTTATTTATGTAGCCCTTGTACCGCCTGGGAACAGAAACCACACGTGCTGCTGTCACCTGTTTAGTTTACCAGAGGTCTGAGCCTCCGCCACTGGGAGCCTGGGGTATACTTATCGTCTCGGTGCAGCGCCTCCACCAGGAGGGATCCCAACGTAGTGGGAGGAGCCCCTCACCGGAACCAATATACACAATAATCACACACTGATATATGATAACAGTATTTACTTAACCCAGATAATGCACCACCAACATAACCCAGCCATACAAGGCCTTGCCCCGCAATGACACCTCCCGGGTGGAACAACCAAAGTACTGGAGTGCCTGGGCACTTAACCCTATAATGTCCACAAGCCAGTCCCTCCCCCAAAGAGTATGTGTGGGATAGCGCGCTTCCCTCTGTGTGTTGGGGCCCGTTGGTGCACTTAAACAATGCATCCCTGGTCTCAGTCTTGACTTGGTAAATTAGTGAAAGACTCCGTTGATCTACGGCGTGATTCACTCCGAAATCCTCCGACTCATCAGCGGTGAGACTCCTTAGACGGATGCCTCTGGAGGGGCTTCCAGCTTGAGTGTACCCCTTAACTAGTCTCTGTTGAAGAGTCCTTGGTTTGCTTACAGGCAACAGGCCGCGCTTCTCCTTCAGAGGTAAAGTCCTGCAGCATATGCCCCTCACTGTCTCACTACTGGGAAAGGTTCCCTATCTAAGGCCTTTCCCTGCTGCATGCACAGCTTACAACAACTACTGTGACTCAGGGGATCTAACTTGGACCTTGGGGGGAATCTGGCCTAGTCCAAGGGAGCACTGCTCCCTTGACCCTACCTGCACCCTCTCTGTCCGGATCACAACTGCGCAACCCCCAGCGCGCGAACACTATCACTTCCTAGGCCAGGAGAATCAGGCAGCCCTATTGGCTGTTTATCATCATCTGACGTCTTGCTCCTAGGCCTTATGGGGCTTGTAGTCCCCGCGGAGCCTACCCTTCACTGCTGCCGCGTGCGCCTAGCGTATCGCGCATGTGTGAACCACAATGGCCGCCGCAACTCTTCCTGCGCATGCGCAAACCTCCGCGAGTGCGCACGCACATCCAACATGGCGGCGCCCTGCATAGGGCGCCGCCGGTGAGCCTCCTGCACCGCCACACAACATCCCCCTGGTGGCGAAAGTAAGGAGGGGGGGGGGGGAAGGAAAACCGGAGGGGACCTTGTTACATCTATATGATTGTCACAGATAATACTGCTGTGAAACGCTATGTACATTAATGGCGCTATATAAATAAAGATATACATACATGAGAAAAAGGGAGTCAAGTGTATTCTAAATGTAGCCAGGACTGGTTCTTGGCTACCAGTCTGCCCTCACTGGCAGTAAGCCCTGGTAAGAGCAGGCCTGCCAGTACTTATTATGGGTTTTCCCCACTCCCAGCAGTGCCCTTGAGTGACAAGGGGGGGAGGTGGAACCAGGCCTGGGATCACCCAATCCTGGGTCAGACCTGGTGCCCTCCTCCTGGCTGTAGTTAAGGGGAGTGCCGCCCCACTTGAGAGATGCAGGTCACACGCAGGTTGCCTGAATACTGGCCTTCCCTGTTCCTCTTCCCCTTGGGGGAGAGTGAGTGTGCACCTTTCCCCTAATCCTGATAGAGGATCAGGGAAGAGCAAGGACTGCTGGGGGGCTCTTGACCCGTAGTGCAGGTCCAGGGACCATCCTACAGCTGGATACAACACTAGAGACTGCATAGGGCAGAGGCCCGCTATGACTGCATTGAGCTGAACAGAATAAACCGTTCCATTTATTATACCTCCTGCCTGGTGTGTGATCTTTCTGGGGAAGGATAGGGGATTGTGTTCTACCGTAGGAGATCGCCTCCATACATCTGCGGCAGATGGAGGAGCTGTACCACTAGAGATCTATGTTGGGTATGTACCCCAGAAGCTTGTCCTGTGTCACCACAAACATCGGCTCACGACTCAGCCCTCCTGCTTACAAACAGGTAGCATGCACCACACACGCTGTAATGGCAGAATCTCCCATCGGGAAACACCCTTACATAAAAATCACAAAACAATGACAGGTTTATTTATTTTTTTTATAAAATGTGTTACCAGGAAGTAATACATTGAGAGTTACCTCTCGTTTTCAAGTATGTCCTGGGCACAGAGTTATGATGACAAATAATACATGGTTACAAATACATAGTTACAAAAGTGAACAGGGTATACATTATATACAAGATATTGCATGCACACTTAAAGTTAAGGATCATTGGCAGAGATCACATGCAATTAATGGTGGATTATCAAAAACACACAAGAAAAGACCAGGGGAAATAAAACCTGGAAGGTAAAAGATAAAGTAACAAGACATGCAGAATCCAACCAATATGATGCAACTGTAATGGAAACAAAACAATGTGTAGGTGCATAAGGGTATATGCATGATTGGTGTTGCATCAATTCAAATGGGGGGTTTTGTATGTGTATTTTGGTGTGTTTGCTAAATAATAATATTTTTTTTCCTTGTGTAACACGGACAGTGCCCGGTGCTGTACTTACATTATATATTTTTTTTTTTTGCAGGCACAGGTTCCTGTCCCATAGTTAGAGCTTGCAATATATTGCTTGGTGCCTGAAGCACAGAGAGATAAAGTGACTTACCCAAGGTCAAAAGTAGCTGACACAAGAATGTGAACCATGCTCCCCTATTGAGTCTCACTGCTTTAAGCATCAGTGCCTTTACTCACTGAGCCACATGGGATTTGACACAGTAGGCAAAAATGGAAGGTTCCAGGGCACTGCGGATTTGAAAAAAAATTATTGACCAGGCACAACGTTTCAACCACCAGACGTGGTCTTTCTCAAGTTAAGATATCTTCACTTGAGAAAGACCACGTCTGGTGGTTGAAACGGTGTGGCGACGTGACGATCAAAGGGAAGCGCAAACATGTGGAAACAAAAGATATAACTGATGATGCAATATTGTCATATAACAGGTAAGTGGTCTTCTCTAGGTCTAGGAATATTATACTCACAAATGTGAGGATGAATCTGTGTACATAAAGGTATCTTTAAGTAGTTCTCTTCGGTGAGGAGGGATTAGCTTCAACCGTGATGTAAAGGTAAGTCCCTTAAATGGTTAAACACAGAGAACCAAACATAGTGCGATCTGGATAAAAACTGTATTATAATGGTAATTGTATTACAATACACTCACATGATGTATGCTGTTTAAAAGCATTTAAATACACAATCGATCTCGCCTCCGGTGTCTTTAAGCTTTCAGCTTCCCTTCTCCTCAGCGTGCGTCTCACGACTGCGTTCCAGCAGGTGCGGATGTGACGTCCGCTAGGTTGGGGAGATCCGGTTGGCGAAGTGGCTGTGAATCCCCTTCACTCTACGCGTTTCACCCTTCTTGCCTGTTCAATAAAAAAAAATTCAAATCCGCAGTGCCCTGGAACCTTCCATTTTTGCTTACTTTGGGGTTTTCACATTGTCAGGAACTCCCCTGTACCAGGAGCACCGGTAACAGCAAGTATCTATTATTAAGCTTATGGTGTGCAGCATTACCACTGTATTTATTATTTGACACAGTAGGACAGGGGTGCACAAACTGGGGGGGGGGGCGGACCTTTTTGGTGGGTGCGGCGGTTACAGAGGCCCTGCGCTGAGAGCGGGAGGCCTCTGTAAACTTACCCGGCTTCAGTCACGCCTCTCCATGGCAACGCGACATCAAATTACGCCAGTTGCCATGGAGACATGACGGCAAATGACGCCGCGGGTCACGTGCCGTCATTTTACGCCACATTAGACGTAAGGGGGGGCGCGACCCAGGAGGAGAGCAGGCAGGGGGGGGCGCAGAGCAGGAAGTTTGCGCACCCCTGCAGTAGGACATACTAGGGACACGTAGACATTTATGGATTCTGAGAAAGAAACACACTAGGGTTTTTCATTATAATGTAATTAAGATGTGTCCCCCAGGATCTGATATGTTGTATGTAACCCTGGTCCCCAGCAGCTCCTGGAGACCCCCCTCCCCTGGCGCAGCTCGATCGCGGGTACTGAACAACCCGACGGCTGCTTCCAAGGGTGGGGGCTGGAGCAGGGAGCAGCGCGGCTTCTCCTGCCTGCGGCCGGTTGCCGGGGACGCGATCGGGCCGTTGCTAAGGCCGCGATCGCGTCTCTAAGGTCCCGGCGGCCGGTGGTGCAGGGCGCCGCCATTGAAGACAGCGTTGCGCATGCGCAGGGACGCGTAGGCGCAGGGAAAGCCCCAGAGCTAGGGATAGCTCGGGGAGAAGAGAGAAAGCCCGGGAGAGCTTGCGCACGCGCAGTGCAGGGTAGGAAAAGCCCTCGAACCCCTAGCCTACCAGGGAAGGCTCTGAGCTGGGACTACATATCCCAAGAGCCTTTGCACGCCCCATGTGATACCAGGGAGCCAATAGGGCTTAGGAAGGCCTGGAGGAAAGAGATACATTGTTTGGGCTGCAGCACGTTTGTCAGTTGGAGCAGAGGAGCTGAAGGGGAAGGAAGGATGCGGGGAGTGAGTGCAGCTCCTGCATCCTGATAGGTACCCTCACCCTCCAGGTAGGCCCCAACTCCCCACCAGGTTAGTGGGTAACTGATAAGGGACGGCCCTAGATAGGGAGGTCACCCTTAGTGTGTGTAAGGTGCAGGTTTGGCAGTGCCACAGCGGAGAGGGCTGTGGGCACTGGCAAATAGGCACAGTGTGCTAGTAGTGGATTGCTACGGGATCCAGGTGGCTGTGTGTGATTGCAGCTGTCTGTGTGTGTGTCGCTGCATGTGCTGGGCGCAGTGTGTGTGAAGTGTGTGTGGATCCCTGCAGGCTGACAGTGTGAGCTGAGTGTTGGCTGCAGGTGCGTTAGGCTGTTAGGATTAGCAGTTACAGTTGAGACTGGGTAGCTAGGGGAAGGGGGGCAGGTTAATGTTCCACAGGCCCTATGAGTTTTCCCCAAGCCATCCCAGGTTGCGGTTCCTCAGGGACAGGCCCTAGGTTAGGGTTGCTGTCAATATAGAAGTAGTTAGGCAGAAAGCTGATAACGGCGGTTGCTGTTCCCATGCGGTTGGTGTTGCCGTGATCGGTTGCAGTTCCCGTGGAGCGGTGGGACCCTCGTTGGGGTCCACCGGCAGAATACCTGGAAAGGGTCTGACCCTTTGAGAAGAGTGTTGCAGGCCCGAGCATCGGAGTGCTCGGAAGGTATCAATATTATATGTGCACCAACAGGCCTAGAGGTTTTAGTGACTGCGCAGTCACCCAGTGACTATCTCTGTAGGAGTACGGGACATTGGGTGGGGTTCTTGGGACACTGGGTGGGATCACCTGGTGTCGGGGAATCGTCCTGCGAGACGTCACCACGGGTAGTGTCTCCTCGTGAGAGGGACACAGGTTATGATGTTATGTAATGGATTATGATATTCTCTATGTTCGTAGTAAAGCCCTTAGTTATATATAATCACTGTGTGTGTAGTTTCTTATTGGGTTCCTATGTAGGGTCATTCTACACTTCCCTAGAATCCTACATAGGTGGAGGCGCTGTAAACGAAGATCCGTTCCAGAGGATTCACCCCAGGCTCTCATTAGCGGAGGCTCAGACCTCCTGTGAGCCTGCAGGTATACGCACCACACCGGTAACACCACATGTTCTACTCACCCACACTACATATGAGATTTGGGTGGGGTGGAATACCCGTTACATGTATAACAGGGCTTCTTCTCTCGTGCCCTTAGAGAAACCCAATAAAATGTATAGCATACATAATTGTTTTTAGAAGGTGCGGTGGCACAAAGGGGAGGAAATGTGGTAATTGGGGAGTTTCCCAGCAGTTATTCTAACTTGAAAAGTGCAGACAGGGATTGGTTTAAGATTAGTGTAGGGATTGCTAAAAAAATACAGGGACATCTTTTTACAGACACTGGTAAAGAATGGTTGGGACTTGCTCAAAGCAGAACTATTGCAGACAGCGATATACTGTATTGTACTGTAGCATGTTTGCATTGCTGTCTCATAACATTTCGGTTTCAATTTTTGCACTATACATATCTCCCAGAGGAAGAAATTTTGCAATGAATGAATATAAATAACGACAGATTATATTAGGTGGCAAA
This sequence comes from Ascaphus truei, assembly GCF_040206685.1. Lineage (NCBI taxonomy): Eukaryota > Metazoa > Chordata > Amphibia > Anura > Ascaphidae > Ascaphus > Ascaphus truei. The sequence continues at coordinate 66,573,906 of NC_134485.1, read as the reverse complement.
GATAAAAATTTAACAAGATTATTAACCACATCCTTACAGGATGATCCTGCAGACAATAGGGTCATAGTGATGCAGACACACCATATAAACTCTCTACTAATAGAGGAGTTCTCCTCCAATAACATGGGAATAAAACAAAGAAATGACTTGGGTTATTTATCAGTCTCCTGCACCTGATCTGTTAGGAAAAGCATTTCCATTGAAATCAATGGGATTTTGATTGATAAATCTAGCGCAGGTTTTGCACTAGTTTGTCTCCTGATTTTGCCGTCGGGAGACTTTAAAACATAGAAAATACCATGAGCCTAGACCATTGAAATGCTTCGTTGGAAAGGTGTGCTTTTAGATTTGACTAAAAAATTTACTGGAAAACATTTGGTACATCGCAAAGGTAAACAGCTAGCAAGATTTAAAAGACATTTGCTTACATTTTGCCATTTGCTGTAGCATCTTTGCATGACCCCGATAACCACAGCCGTTCCCCTATAACCACAGCCACTGTTATTAATAAAGAGAGCAAGCCTTTCTGTAAGCCACCACAACCTAACGCACCCTGCAACACAATGGTTTAAACTTGAAGCTACGCCCGTATTTATATACTCATCCCATAATAATTTGCGCATGCGGCTTACGCTTGCAGATGCGCCTTACGTTAGCAGATGCGGTTTACGCTTGCAGATGCGGTTTATGTTAGCAGATGCGGCTTACACTTGCAGATGCGCCTTACGTTAGCAGATGCGGTTTACGCTTGCAGATGCGGTTTATGTTAGCAGATGCGGCTTACGCTTGGTACATAGTGGATGAGTTTATTCATAATCCAAATCAACCGGGCAGATTACGCGACTCAAAAGAACTGGCCAATCGGCGACGGTCTCGAATTACGGTGAAAATGTCGTCCATCTTTAGTCATGGATTAAGAAAAGCAAAGGGCGGATTTATTAAAAGTTATTTTTTTTTTGTTAATGAAGTATGATTCTGCTTTCAAGTAATAGTTTTTTCTTTGATCAATCCTGTGCTATTATTCACACCAAATTTGCTGAAACTGATAAATAGCAACCCAAAAAGGGTTATTTACTAACATTAGTGGTTAGTATACTTAATCTGGCCATTTTTTCTTGCTAATTGATTTATCACATTTTCCCTGGTTTTAGAAAGACATGATTGACCATCCTGGCTGCAATTGAAGCAACTTGATAAATTTGCCTTGCTTTGTAGATCAGCTAATACCTGGTGGTAAAAAAAGGGTTCAAACTCTAATATTAACAAGCAAGAAAACTTGCCAGTATTTACTAGTTGCTCTAAAATTGTTGCTTTAGGAGAGGCTCATTACATTTGCATAAAACACACCTCCTGTGGTTTATTTGCATGTAATTAAAAAGCGTACGTTACAAAGAGGCGCAGAGCACAAAATATGGTATAAAGATGATAGCAAAACCTTTAGTAAATTGCACTGGGAAAACACTAGCACAAGTAATTTGCTAAAGTTTTGGGCATTTGTGCCAGATTTTATAGGACCCATAAAATCTGGTGTAAACATCATATATTTTAAAGACAGTGTCTGTAAAAATTCCTATGTGCTGTGTACCAGTAAGAAGTTATTAGTAAACACACAGGTCAAAAATACAAAATTAATCACTTTATGACGTGTAAAACTAATTATGTAGTGTACAGGTTGAACTGTGCATGTGGCAGTACATACATTGGAAGGACGATTCGTCCACTGAACATTAGAATTTCAGAACATCTACGTTCAATAAAAAAGAATGACTTAAATTTACCTGTATCAAAACATTTCCATGATTGCCTTCACGGCTCAATTGATACATTTACATTTAATGCCCTGGAACATATCCCTAAACATACTAGGGGAGGAAACAGAGAAGGCAAACTCAATCAAAGAGAAATGTATTGGATTTATACCCTCGGGTCATTATCACCCGGGGGAATAAATACTGATTGGGAGCTTAAACATTTCTTATGATAACAATTGTGTATAAACTGTAAATAATAGTTATTATGTATACACACTTATAGATTTATATATCTTTTCATATGGTCATTAATTCAACATTGCAAATCCAGACTCTCTTTTCATGTGTGGTTCCATATATTCTGTTGTCCTATATACGTGTTTTTTCAACAATTTATGTACCAGACATATTATATGTATGATATGAATTTTTGTGTCATTGTACTTGGGTTTTGTCTGTTTAAGAATGAACGTATTCCATTGCGTTTAAGAACTAACATATTTACATACGTTATATGCTTTTCTATATGTCCTCTGATGAACTGTTTTATACTAATATTTATTTTTATCATACCTCGCGCTTTTTAGCGTAATTAGTTGTTTAGCGAGATATCTGTGCTGTGTTCCCTTCTGTAGATCATTCCTTTCTCCCCCCTCCCCTCCCGCTCCACAACAGGAGATGACGTAATAATCACCATGACAACATGGGTGGTTTGTAAACAAACATTGAACCGCATATACTGCGTTACGTCACTTCCGGTGTTCGGGTGAAGCCGCGTCACTTCCGGTTTCCGGTTAGGGCGGCTGATTGCAATTTCTTGCAATCAGCATTCTCAATAAGAGGAGGAACACAGCACACCTATCTTCACTCTCTGACGAAGCGCCGCACAGGCGTGAAACGCGTAAGAGAAGGAGATTTTTGCACCCATTCCTGTCTGCACCATGATGTATTAATAAAGAAACTTTTTACTACACCGCTGCTGTCCTGTGGAGTCCTGTTGTTCTGCTGTGCTCTGCATTGCCGCATCCTGTGGATACCTGACATTCTACTCAACCCCGCAGAAGCACGCCTACAAGAAGAAAACGGGCATGGTTCACGTGAGTTACTGAACATCACCACTGCATTGGGAGGTATACTACAGGTGTTCATAGGCGTTTCAAGACTTGGTCCACATTGGGAGTGATGTGGTGGGGCTTATTTATCTCCATTTACAACACTCCCAGGACATTACACATATGTCTATATTGTACGCCCACCTATATACCTAAGTACTCACCTGCATATTACCACACCCGTTTGATTATTCTTCTTCAATCAAGAAACTGTTACTGATAACATGTCTATTACCTATGGTCATTAGAGCACTATCATTGAACTGTGTTCTCGTACCACGCACTATACTGTAATTGTGAAGCGCTGTGAGTCCCATTGGGAGAAAGGCGCTATATGAAATAAAGTTATTGTTATTATTGTTTATACTATGTCACTTTTTTCTGTGCTTTAGTTAATAATCTTCCACAAATGACATTTACCTGAGTAACTACACGTTAAGGCTCCCAGTGTATGCAGTGATTTGCTTATGAACGCAAGTCTTTTTAACCTTGCAATGTATGGGACATTATGAGCTTCCAGTAGTATTGACCTTGTAAATATTAATGTTCTGTCACATCCATGCATTAGGAAACTGATCTATTTGCTTTGAGTGAGGGTTTCTGACATTACACTAGAAATCACTTGTCTTCTACTCCCATTCTGTAATCTCTGCCCTGGGGATGTTTTGATGTGGAAGACATTAGAGATTGCTGTGGCATTGCTCTATTTATAAATGTGAAAGCGTCTAACGTTGCAAGTTGATCTTAATGCAGCTGGCTGTAGCCAGATCTCGCCTCCTGCTGGCGGATAGCAGCAGCTGTCTATCACTGGAACAATTGAAATGAATAAAACGGCACTGGATCATACAGCCTGTTTTAGGCGACGTTTATAGTGCCGGCGACGTCAGGCTGCGGTCGCTGGAAAAATCAAATTGAGATGACTTCCAGCGATCGCGACCAAGCCGTTGCGTCGCGCTTACTATAAGCGCACGCGACGGCGGCAATGCATTTGTTTTGACGTGACGTCGCCGGCACTATAAGCGCAGCCTAACACATGTGAGGAACAGAAAACTCATTGGTTTTACCCAATGAGAGCAGACTACTGGCATAAACTAATAAATTACAAACCAGGTTGTAGTGTACTGTAAAACAACATAAAGTGCACTAAATCAGGGAGGTCAAGGTAGAAGAATCCTGTGTGTTTGTAACACGGTGAGCTTATTTGCATGTCGTTTCCCAGAATCCCTGGCTGCAGAGAAAGCATTGAATGCTAAGAGATAATGGGGGAAAACAGGGTTGCAGACCTGGCCGAGATGTGACTGTGCTCATCAGTGATATTTTTATTTGCTGTACAATTTATGGTGGAGGTTTGTGATGATGAATTCTGGGAAATTACATGCAAATGAGCACACAGTGCCACCTTTTGTCAAGTCCATTATTACATGGAACCCTTAAGCCAACGCTCGCTGTTTTAAACACAACTTTTAAACATAGCCTGGGATGCGATGCAAAGCCAGCGAACCCACTCACTGATAGCTGTTTCGACCTCTTGGGCCTCACCAGTGTGAGGTTGTTTGTACTGGCTTTGCAATTTGAGACTATATATCTATATATAATAACTGGATTTTATTGTCACATCGTGCATTTCCTACCAGAGTGGTCTTATTTATTTAATTGATTGATTCTGTTACGTTTCGAAGGCTAGTCATGGTGTAACTAAGCCTTCATTATTCAATGTAAATTTTTTATTGTGAGTCTTCCAGCCACATGGGGTGGTGGGCTCATGGCATATATACTTTAGGCTACTGCCCCAGCCTGGCGGCGCGTGCACCCGTATCTGCAGTGATCAGTGGACTTCAGATTGCTCGCGACGGTGAGGCGTGGGCGGGGGTGCGGCCATGACGTCACGTGGTTGTTTTGCCCTCAGTGGCTGGACCGCCGCCGTGGCTTGGCCACCGCGCCAAAATACTAAATTCTTGGATCTTGGAAATGCGGTCGCGCTTTGTGCAAGCGCGCGCACATGCGCTCTGTGGCCGGCCCCATAGAGGGCCCTCTCTTTGTTCGCGTCGCGCGCGCGGTCGCGATCATTGGGGACGAGGCCTTAGATACGGGAGTTATACTGGACGTATGGTTTGTTATTTATTATATTGTTAAAAAAAACTGTGGCCACACCCCTCTAAGTTATATGTAATGTAGTGTTGCGTATTTATTTGTAGCTGTTATAAGTATTTGTGTGGGGGCGTCGGGCCTCCGCGGCTATGCGAGGGGCGGGGGGGCCTTAGCATCAGCAATCACATAAACAAGTCAATAAACACCGGACTACAATGTGACAATTCCAAGTGTCGCTCCACAAATTGGCAGTTGGCATCTGTCAAACATGCTCCCTGCAGGGGGACGTGTCTCATCAAACGAACAGTTGATGTTACAAATAAATAATATCTGTTCCCTCCTTCTGTTTGTTATTTTCTAACGGATAATTGATCACGTTCATATCTCTGTTTACCAGCAGCAATACAACACAGAAGTATTAAAATACGTGTTGAAGTATAGCGCACCCCCGTTACATGAATGGTTCACTCCTAACCCTAGCAGTCACAGGCACTCTGTCTCGGTGCCATATGAACTGCTGCTATAGAGGAGGCTGCAGGTGTGTGACGTTTGCTGCATAAAACTGGACGTATTTGTTTAGTTTACATTAACTTTAGATGTTGAGTTTGGTAACCAGTGTAACCCATACAGTGCAGGACCCCCCCATTTCCGCATCGTGGAATCGGACCGTCCGTTCCTCCGCACCCAAAAAAACAAGCGCGCGCCCCATACGTCACAAGGCCACTTTAACGCTTTGAGTGCCGGAGGGGCCGCGGCACTAAGAGTGCCACATGCCCTCCGGCACAGCGCAGTCACGTGACTGCGACGGCTCCTAACCCGGAAATGGTAGAGTCCTCCTTGACCGTTTAACTTCAGATTGCGTCCTTCTGAAGGGACGCGGGACACCGGAAAAAAAAAGGTTACGTCTGGCACAGGGTCAGTGCAAGTGTACCCGGCATCCTGGGCGAACCATCTGCCCTGTGCCCCCCTCCCTGAACTTAAAAAAAGAAATAAAAAATACACAACCCCATTCTCACCCTCCCTCCTCATCCTCGCTCTCACCCCCTCCTCATTCTTTCTCTCATCCCCTCCTTATCCTCGCTCTCTCTCCTCATCCGCTCAACCCCCCTCCTCATTCTCTCAACCCCCCTCCTCATCCTCGCTCTCTCCCCCTCATCCTCTCAACCCCCCTCATCAGTCTCTCAACCCAACCCTTCATTCTTTCTCCCACCCCCTCCTCATCCTCGCTCTCTCCCCCCTTCTCAGTCTTTCTCTCACCCCCTCCTCATCCTCGCTCTCTCCCCCTCCTCATCCTCTCAACCCCCCTCATCATTCTCTCAACCCCCCTGCTCATTCTGTCTCACCCCCTCCTCAGTCTTTCTCTCACCCCCTCATACTCGCTCTCTCCACGCTTCTCATCCTCTCAACCTCCCTCCTCATCCTTTCTCTAACCCCCCTCATTCTCCCTCTCCTCCCTCTCACCCTCCCCTCCTCTCTCCTCTCTTCATCCTCCCTCTCTCACCCTCCCATCCTCACTCTCTCACCCTCCTTATCCTCCCTCTCACCTTCCCCATTCTCATCCTCCCTCTTTCACTATCCTCTCCTAATCCTCCCTCACTCACCCCCTCCTCATCTTCCCTCTCTCAGCCCCTCCTCATCTTCCCTCTCTCAGTCCCCTCCTCATCCTCCCTCTCCCCCCTGCTCATCCTCTCTCCCCCCCCCTCATCCTCTTTCCCACCTCCTCATCCTCCCTCCTCGTCTGTCTCTTCCTGCACCCTCTTCATCCTCTCTCCCCTTTCCCCATCCTCTCTCCACCCTCCTCATCCACTCTCACCCACCCCCTCATCCTTTCTCATGACTCATTCTCTAACCCCCTTCCACTCGTCCTCTCTCACCCCCTCCTCCTCGCACTCCTCCTCCTCGCTCTCTCTCTCACCCCACTCCTCCTCCTCAATCACTCCACTGAGGGAGGAGCTGTGCTGTAGCAGCAGCAGACACCGGAAGTCAGTGAAGACTTCCCGCTAGGACCACTGGGGCGCACACTCCTCCCATGCCGTCCTCCTCGGCCACTCTACTCCACTCCCGCGGCCATCCATCCTCTTCTACCGCCGCAGCATGCCGTCCTCTGCCACCCTGCTCCGCTCCTGCCATCCTCCTCTCCTGCCGCTCCCCAAAAATGTGCCGCCCTAGGCCTAACTTGCCTACTGGTTGCACCGGCCCCGCTCGGACAGGACACAGCCCCCCGAGCACCAGACCCCATGAAATAGTGACTACGTCTTGGGGAACCCAATGGGTTAAAGGTCTCTTTGGTCATTTTTTACCATGATGGGAAGCAGGGGGGTCCCCAAAACTGAAAAGCCTGCATTTAAGCACTGGGGATCCCCAGATACTTACCAGTAGAAGTGCACTCAGCCCCTATGACAATCAAAGGGTTAAAGCAGCAGTATGCGATGGTCGGAATTTTTATTACATTTGTATTTGCTGGAACGTTTTTTTATTTGTAAAATCTGATGCTCCTTGAGTTTGGGAGATGTTAAAGTTTGAAAATATTAAGTGTCCACGAGGTTAACCCTTTCAGTTCTTGAGGGCTGTGCCACTTATGTAGCCACGGAACCGTTCGTCATCATCGGCATGGCGTGATCACATGAGTTTTCTGTTCCGCACGTGGGGCCTAGATGTGACGGGGTGGGCAGTGCAGCCCCTAAAACAACCTGACCTGTCTGAGACATGTGACTGTGCTAACAAGTGCTATTTATATTTGCTGATTTCTAACACTAACATTTTTTATTTATTTTTTAGGAGCAGGACATGCTTATGGGACAAGATATTAACATTATAGGAGTTATACTTATGTAACATGGTAAGTACATTCTACCTGTCTCTCTCACTGTTACGTAAGCCTCTAGTAAGTTCAGGGCAGTAACAGGTTAATTATTTGAGTATTACACCCCCCTGTATCCTCCTCTGTGATGGACAGGAGTGAGGTGGTGACTCATGACCTGTGTTGGCCTATCAGGATGTGTACAGCAGATCATGAGCCTGCCCCTTCTGGAATAATCATAATCAGAGGAGTGTCCCAAAGTTAATCTAGCTCTGCCCTTTGAGGTGAGAGCATGGGCTGTCAGACTCGCCCATCACGAGGATGAGCTGGCCCACCCTAGGCCGAAAGACCTAGGGAACAACTAGACTACAGGCCCCATACTACCGGGGCAGCACCATCTGAAGTCCTGGGATATTGAAGTAACATTTTATGCTTTATGTGAGCTGTGCAGCATGTCCAATAAACTATACCTCTGCCTGGGTCTCAGTTCCTGGGCAGGAGAGGTGAGGAGTGCAGTGGTGGGGACTGACATCCATATATCAAGGATCCCATCACCGCTGGAGGCGCTGAGACCATGAGCAGAACCCAGAGATAACCCAAAAGTCTGTCCTGTTGCCCCTTACCACCACGGCAGACTCAGCTCTTCTGTACTAGCAGGTATGCCTCAGCACCACACTCAGTTAGTAAGTCAGTCCTTCTCCCAGGGGAGGGGGACATGGGTTACAATTGGAGGCGCTGCTGAGGCAGTATGCAAGACAGGCTTTCAGACAGCAGCAGATGCAGAGAGGGGCCAGGACCCCTGATGGTATAATGCCAGGGACCCTTGGGCACCCATAGTTTACTTTGGAGCAAGAGGGCCAGAGGTAAGCCCCCACAATGTATGGGGGGCCCCTAGGCACCAAACACATAGACTGTGCGGGGAAAGGGGGAATCCTTACTAGGCTAGCCTGATAAGAGATACTGAAATCCCTAATCCTTTCCTTTAATGGATGGTGTTGGGGCACCCCCTGGTGACATTCAGCATCAGGGTGCGTATAGACCCTTTACCCATTATGTTCTATATTGAAGGCTGTGTGTCCTGGGAGCGTGTACCCCAATAGGTGCGAGCTGCCATTAAGGGAACCCCTGTTGCATTAATGCCGAGATCAGGGCCCTGGTAGCATCCTGACCCTCAGAGGGGATAAAACAGGATATGTGGAAAATAGCACTTGTGCTGCGTGTACATTGTGGTGTGGGGGAGTCGCACGGGCCTGCCGTCCATATGCCTGACCCCACGTTTCATGTTTGGGTTATCTGAGGGGGCTCCCACCAGGGCTGCGTGTCCTGGGAGCGTATACCCTGATTGGTGCATGCTGCAGTTAAGGGGACCACCTACTGCAAATGTTGTTGAGGAATGGGGCACCCTGTGGCATCCTGACTTCCTTAGGGAGTAAAAGGGATTTTTGGGGTACATCCAACCACCACCACTGTGCTGTGCATACCCCATACTGTGGGGGAGTTGTACCGTACGGTGTGTCCGTGGTAACATGACTCCCACTTTGCTAATGCTGTGTTCTGTATTGGGGGCTCCCAGAAGGGAATATTGTCCTGGGAGCGTGTACCCCAATTTCTGCCTGCTTAAAAGGGACAGGCTCTGTTGTATGTGGCAGGGATCCTCTGTACTTTATGTGCGAGCTAAAATGGCTGCCACCGCGTGGTGAGTGCGCACTTAAGACTTCCAAAATCGCGCTCCTGCCAGAGCAGTAGACCGCATAGGCTTGCAGTTGCAAAACCTTGCAAAAGTTGCAAAGCTCAGTTGCATCCCTTCGGCGCCAAAGCTTGGCCCCGCCCCTAAACGTGCTTGGCATAGTTAGAGTAGGTCATACTCAGTTCCAGCCCTGCCTCTACTTCCACCCAGGGGAGGAGCTATCAGCGAGTCCATCAGCCAATCCTAGTGAAGCTAGAGCTGGGAGGAGTTTGCCCTGCCTCTGAAGGCTCATTGATCAGTGAGCTGTGAAAGTAAGACGAGCTGTCTTACCAACGTGAGATATCCCTGTACAATGGCTGCTCTCATGAATCAGTGGATTTAGATGTTTCCAACTACTCCCAGGTGGCTACCTGATGGTGAGGGTTGGAGATCAGATCCACCTGCGCTGTGTGTGTGTGCACTGTTGCCTGCCTGGTGGCCCTGTGAGCCTAAATGCGCGGTGCCAACACTGTGGCACCTATTACTTGCAGCCTGCCAGCCCTGTGCCTACCTCGCGAGCCGTCACCCCGACGGGGGCGGTTCCGTTTCTGTTTCCTGCCAAAGATGCTGTGGGCCCGTGCGTCCTTATAGATGTGTGTGGAAGCGCTAGTGGTTCCGTACCACTTAATTCTACCTCAGCTGTGGTTGCGGACCCTGCGGTGGGCCCGTGGGCCCTGCCATGGCCAGTCCGGCCTACCATGACGGTACCGACGGTCCCAGGCTTGGGACCGGTACCTCTCTATGCCAACCAGGGTGAGTTGACTGCCCCAGGGGTGTCAGGTGTGAGTCCCCGAGTGACCGCGGAGCACGGTAGCTCCATAAGCCTGGTTGCCGGGGCGATTGGCTCGCCCCGTTATCGCGTCCTAGCGGAGGAGTCCCCCCTAGATGAAGACCTATACCTGGCAGACCCTGCGGAGTAGAGATCTGCACGTACCTGTCCATCCCTGATGAGTTCTATTCGAGAGGCGTCCGTCCATGAGGCTGCAGAGATTCTGGAGCGTCTGACTAGATCCGCCATCCCAGATGATGTCGGAGCTGTCCGTGGGCTGCCTGCGGAGGATCCGGTGGACGTTCCCTACCTTGCTGTGGGTGAGCCGTCCAGCTCTTACTTTTCAGCTGCTACAGTTGCGGTCTACGGGCCTGATGCGCCGGTTGCGGCCTCGTTTGGTGTGCAGCTCGTTGACGAACTTCCGATCTCACCGGAAGTGACGTCATCAATGGCGCCGGGCGTGAGCTGTTCCGGTGGTCTCGCAAGACTGGCGCGCAGCTATGACGCCACCAAAATGGCATCCGCAGAGCCGGTCGCACCACCGCTGGGCCCAGAATCGGTGAGTGTGGGCCTGCCCCTGACTGAAGTCACCAGCCTGGTGAAGGCTGACCATGCCACGGAGGAGAAGCGTATCCCTACACTGATGCCGCCCCTTGCAGGGCGGGGAGGGGGTCAACGAGTGACCGCATCTCAGGCAAAGTCCCCAGTTGAAAGGAAAGGGAAGCCCCTTTCCATACCCCAGTTGCTGGATGTGTTTAAGCCCCATTCACTGGCACTACCCCTGTGCTGGACATTCAGGACTGTGCTCAGGCTCATTCTGCCCCTGCCACTGTCCCATCATCACCTTGTGGTTCACAAAGTGTAATACATGTAGATCCTACTGTACAGCCTTTTGTAACCAGGTTTTCGAGGATGTGGAGGAGGGGAGATGGTTGAGTGAAAGCTCTGAGGAGTCTGAGGGAGAAATACCTGTATCCCGATGTAGTGTATACCTCTGACTGGGTGTCAGTTCCTGGGCAGGAGGGGTGAGGAGTGCAGTGGTGGGGACTGACATCCATACATCAAGGATCCCATCACCGCTGGAGGCGCTGAGACCATGAGCAGAACCCAGAGATAACCCAGAAGCCTGTCCTGTTGCCCCTTACCACCGCGGCAGACTCAGCTCTTCTGTACTAGCAGGTATGCCTCAGCACCACACTCAGTAATTCAGTCCTTCTCCCGGGGGGGAACATGGGTTACACTTATATAAGCTTAGAGTTGCCAGATGTCCGGTTTTGAACCGGACAGACCGGTATTATGCCCCTGCGTCCGGTAAAAAATGAGAGGTAATACCGGATATGTAAGTGTCCAGTATTACCTCTCTGAACGTGCTGCGGCAGAGCTGGGACAAGCACCCCGGTGGCTGCAGGTGGCCCTGCAGCAGAACAAAGCAGTTGCCGCCAGCCCGGCTCTCCCTCAGCTGCAGGCCTCTCCCTCACTTTGTCCCATGCCGAGCATCTGATTCTGGTGCGTGCCGGGCCTCTCTGACATCGTTGTGCACGGAAGTAAGCTGGGCCTCAGCTTCCTGCGCGTGCCAACATGAGAGGGAGGCCCGGCACGTGCCAGCATCAACAAAGTGAGGGAGATGCCTTCAGCTGGGGGAGAACCGGGAACCACGCAGCCACCGGGCCTGAGACCATCCCCGAGGTAAGTCTGAATTTTATATGTAATGGGGGGGGGGGTATTTGTAATATGTATTGGGGGGTTATTTGTAATATGTATTGGGGGCAGGGTTGCCACCACTCCGGGTTTCACCCGGACACTACAAGTTTTGCTTTGTATCTCTGGGCTACGAGTTTACCTAGTAAACCTCCGGGTGGTGGCAACCTGCGGTGGGCGGCGTCTCCCGACTTGCTCCGGCATCTTCACCCTGCAACTGTTCTCAATATGGCCACCCAGCGTCAAATGGTGCCACGTTGCCATGACAACGGGAACGCTACGTGATGTATCAGCGTCACGTGATGTCCGTTGCCATGACAACGGGACACTATGTGACGTCATGATGTAATGCGGTGCCGTGTCACGTTGTCATGACAACGTGGCGCCATGTGACGCCGCGCGGCCATATTGAGAACAGATGCTGAGACACGAGGCTGAAGGTAAGAGCGGCATTTAAAAAATAAATTCTACTGAAGGCCAACCCTGATTGGGGGGGGGGGGGGTGGGAGGTTATGTTTAATATGTTTTGAGGGGTATTTTTAATATGTTTTGGGGGGTATTTTTAATATGTATTTGGGGGTATTTTAAATATGTATTGGGGGGTATTTTTAATATATATTCAGGGGTATTTTTAATATGTATTGATGTATTGGGGGGTTATTTTTATATGTATTGGGGGTATTTTTAATATGTATTGTTGATGTATTTTTAATATGTATTGGGGGGCATTTTTAATATGTATTGGGGGGGTATTTTTAATGTGTATTGGGAGTGTATTTTTTATATGTATTGGGGGGTTGGAATATTTTTATATGTATTGGGGGAATATTTTTTATATGTATTTGGGGGGGGGTTTCGCATCTTTTACCATTGTGTCCAGTATTTTTGGAGAAGCCACCTGGCAACCCTATATAGGCTACCTGGGGTAGAGTAATGTTACTGCTTTCAATATGTTGGGTTCAGATAAGTATTGATTTTCTGACATGGTATAATTATGGGAATGTGAACTGTACACGTTAAAGCAACATTCCTTCTATGAGGTTTGTCAAAATCCATGCCGGGTTTTCAGGATCCGGTCCAGGATTTTGCTCTTGCTTGCTCTCTGTGGCAGAATCGTCCATTTTTGCTCCTGGCAACTTCCTTTAAAAGGACAGCCTTGTAAGCAGGAAGTTGGCGAGCAAAGTTCCAGTTCATGCTGAGTACATACAACGCTCTTCCCTATTGTCTTCCTCGTTACCAGACCTGGCTCAAGTACCTCGACTATCCTTGTCTTCAGCCTGCCTCGACTCAGCATCCACACCAACTACGTAACTCTGCTGCCAGCCCTACCCTTCAGCTTACGACTCACTACTCTATCAGGACACTGTCCTCGGCTCAAGTCGGTTCTTTCACCTTCCTACCTCAGTCCTGCGGGTCGCTTCCTGCTTGAGATGAGCATCGTTACATTTTGCTCGGCCCAAATTTTAATTTTAATCAATGCTCTATCCAATTTGAATTTGCAACCGTCCATGTTCACCACTCACCAAGCCCGGGTGGCCTACATCATTTCTCTTCTCACTGACGAGGCACTGGCCTAGGCCTCTCCGCTCTGGGAGAGGGATTCGCCCCTGATCAGCGACTCCCCTGCCTTCATATGTACTTTCAAATTGGTGTTTGACGCTCCAGGACAGGTATCTTCAGCTTTAGCTTCACTCCTGCGGATCTGCCAGGAAACTTGCATGGTAGGCCAGTACGCCATTGACTTTCGCACCCTCGAGGCTGAAACCGGCAGGAATAATTAAGCCCTGGTAGCGGCCTTTTGGCAGGGACTATCGGAACCCCTAAAAGATGAGTTGACCTGCTGATAAGAGTCTGACTACTCGGTTGGTCCCAAACGTAGTTTCTCCGCCGCCTCCGGAAATTTTGATTTGGGGTCACCAATCTAAGGTGCCTGGTCATCTGGGAGTTAGGAAGACCTTGGATGTCATAGAACGACTCTTCTGGTGGCCAGATATTCGTAAGGACATTAAGGACTTTGAGGCCGCTTGTGCTGTCTGCGCTCAAACAAAGGTACCATGGAGTCTGCCTTGTGGGTTGCTCCATCCTCTGACGGTTCCTACCAGACCATAGACCCACTTGTCTATGGACTTTATCGTAGAGTTACCGCCATCTAAGGGTATGACGACCATTCTAGTAGTGGTCGATCACTTCACAAGACAGGCCCATTTTGTACCACTCAGGAAGTTACCTACTGCCTACGAACTTTCTGAAATTTTCACCAAGGAGATATTTTGCCTTCATGGTATTCCAACTGAAATAGTCTCAGACTGTGGCTCCCAGTTAATTGCCAAATTTTGGAGAGCATTCTGCAAATCAATGGGGACCTCACTCCACTTCTCGTCATCATACCACCCTCAGTCCAGTGGCCTCACGGAGAGGACTAATCAATCCTAGGAGCAATTTCTATGTTGCTTTGTCTCTGAAAGTCAGGATAACTGGGTGGATCTTCTTCCTTGGGCAGAATTTGCGCGAAACTCATTGAAACACAACTTTACACAAGAGTCCCGTTCTTCTGTGCCTACAGGTACCATCCTTCTGCCCTCCCATCATCTGTCTCCCTTTCTGGAGTTCCTGCGGCGGATGACGAAGTCCAGGAGCGACAGTCTCTGTGGAAGAGGATTCATGACAACCTAACTAAAGCTTCCCTTCAGCAGAAGGATCATGCGGATAAGCATCAGCGGTCAGCTCTGCAGTTCCAGGTTGGAGACCACGTCTGGATATCTACCAGGAACATCCGCCTGAAGATTCCTTTCCTGAAGCTCGGGCCCAGATTTATAGGTCCCTACAACATTGCGAAACAAGTAAATCCGGTTGCGTTTAAATTGGAGCTACTGGATACCTTAAGGATTCCCCCGGTCTTCCATGTGTCACTACTAAAGGCTGTGGTCCACAACAACTTCTCTGCTGCTACCACCCTTCCCGGACCGGTCCTGGTGGATGGTGAAGAGGAGTATATAATTCGCAAGATTCTGGATTCCCGTAAATCTCGAGGTAGTCTCCAGTACCTTGTATCTTGGAAGGGATATGTTCCAGAGGAGAATTCCTGGGTGAAGGCTGGCTTCCTCCTTGATCAGAGGTTTCCATCGGAGGTTCTCGACAAACCAGTTTAATCGTCCGGAGATTAATTCTGGAGGGGGGGTACTATGAGGTTTGGCAAAATCTGTGCCGGGTTTTCAGAGTCCAGTCCGAGATTTTGCTCTTGCTCGCACTCTGTGGCAGAATCGTCTATTTTTGCTACTGGCAACTTCATTTAAAAGGACAGCCCTGTAAGCAGGAAGTTGCCGAGCAAAGTTCCAGTTCATGCAACGCGCTTACCTATTGTCTTCCTCGTTACCAGACCCGGCTCACTTACCTCGACTATCCTTGTTTTCAGCCTGCCTCGACCTCTGCATCCACACGACTACGCAACTCTGCTGCCAGCCCTGACCTGCGGCTTACGACTCACTACACTATCAGGACACTGTCCCTCGGCTCAGGTCGGTTCTGTCACCTTCCTACCTCAGCCCTGTGGGTCGCTTCCTGCTTGAGATGAGCATCGTTACACCCTGCTAGGGTCATATAACAAAAAATAATGGTTATGAAGCAGTGGGGTCTCCTGGTCTGAACCATGGCCATTTCAGTTGCGAGGACCCGTGCTTCCCAAGATATCTCTGGAGCTGCTGCCGTTTACTTTGCAGTTCCTAAACCTCCCGCAGCACGTTGGCCAATAGGAAGATTTAAACCACCATTTTGTTTCCTCTGCTGGGGGTGTTACCGATGCACCTTCAGAGGTAAGTATCTCAGGAACTAGTACAGGGGTGGGCAACTCCAGTCCTCAAGGGTCATCAACAGGTCAGGTTTTCAGTATATCCCTGCTTCAGCACAAGATTGAGCCACCTGTGCTGAAGCAGTGATATCATGAAAACCTGACCTTGTGGCTCTTGAGGACTGGAGTTGCCCACCCCTGCACTAGGGGGTCACCGGAGCTGAAATGATCGTGGTTCAGCTCTGGAGACCCCCCAGCAAGTAGGCAGAACGACACCTTTAAATCTTAAAGCCAGCTCCCCTTTTTTTTGTAATTTATAGTGGCGATTCAAATTTGCATTGTTGTTTATGCTGATCCCGGTCTAAGATATTAACCCTTTAGCTGCCAGAAGGGCCCACGCCACATTGCAAAGCAGTGCAGGGGTTAGCACTGTATTTTCTTTTTTATAACATCTGGGTTAAATGATACACCTGTAAAGAGCTCAATACACATAATCTCGTTGCCCAGCACAATGGGCTGCGTTGGGAAGGTAGATCTGGGATTAGTTGGGAGACTGTCAGATAATTATTTCATCTGTGCTGGCTGAGATTGTTTTTTTTGTCCTGTTTAAAAGGGCTAATGTAGCCTAAATGTTGATGCCATTTTTAAAGCAATATTTTTGTTGGTTAATCTATTTATCAAACATTTTACACTCTACAAACGCATATGGCATGCATTCATCTTTATGTACATCATTAAGCCTACTTTTTTAATTAGGTACTAATAAATATATATATATATATATATATATATAAAATAATGTAATGTAATGGTTATTGAGGCAAAAAGTGACACTGTGTGCTCATTTGCATGTCATTTCCCAGAATCCCTTGCTGCAGTGGAAGTGCTGTATGCTGGGTGATAATGGGGAAAGGCGGGGTTGCAGACCTGCCTAAGACATGCAGATGAGCATACAGCTATATTTGCATATTTGCTTTCCTGTGGAGGGTTTTTGTCACTTTTTTTTACTCACCATAACTTAACTCAGTATTATGGTTTAGCCTATCCCATAGCCTCTTGCATTCCCAGTAAAATCAACCCCACACTGATGAGACCCATCAAGGTCGAAACAGGTGTCTGTGGGTGGTTTTCTGGGTATGCACCTTAACCCTGGCTGTGCTCAAAGCTATGACCATGCAGCAAGCTTAAGCCTATAGGGAACCATGTTAAAAATGGTTATTGAGGCAAAAAGTGACAGTGTGCTCATTTGCATGTCATTTCCCAGAATCCCTTGCTGCAGTGGAAGTGCTGTATGCTGGGTGATAATGGGGAAAGGCGGGGTTGCAGACCTGCCTAAGACATGCAGATGAGCATACAGCTATATTTGCATATATATATATATATATATATATATATATATATATATATATATATATATATATATATATATATATATATACTGTATGTATGTATATATATATATATATATATATATATATATATATATATACTGTATGTATGTATATATATATGCAAATATAGCTGTATGCTCATCTGCATGTCTTAGGCAGGTCTGCAACCCCGCCTTTCCCCATTATCACCCAGCATACAGCACTTCCACTGCAGCAAGGGATTCTGGGAAATGACATGCAAATGAGCACACTGTCACTTTTTGCCTCAATAACCATTTTTAACATGGTTCCCTATAGGCTTAAGCTTGCTGCATGGTCATAGCTTTGAGCACAGCCAGGGTTAAGGTGCATACCCAGAAAACCACCCACAGACAGCTGTTTCGACCTTGATGGGTCTCATCAGTGTGGGGTTGATTTTACTGGGAATGCAAGAGGCTATGGGATAGGCTAAACCATAATACTGAGTTAAGTTATGGTGAGTAAAAAAAAGTGACAAAAACCCTCCACAGGAAAGCAAATATGCAAATATAGCTGTATATATGACTATTCTTAGTCATTTTGAAAATTGTCTATATAGTACCTTAGGGGCAGTTTCATGATGAGGGGAGACCATTTTTTTTTAAATTTATCAATATAATATAATCAGTTTTCTTGGAAGATTCCATCCCCCTTAAAGTACATTTTCCCACTTATTTGCTTATGGTGTAAAATGACTCTATTTATATTCACTCCAGGTTTATTTAATTGTTATCTTATCTGGTTGTTATTGTTCTTTCTAAATCTTTATCCCTTTCAATTTAGCAGCACAAGTGAAACAGTCTGGATCAACTGTATATACAAAAAAAGTACAAACAGTCTTATCACATTTTAAGAGATAAGATTAAAACAATACAAAGCATGTGGTCACTATAGAGACAGTAAGTTTAAAAAGTATGTATATGTAACAGTGTTTCCCCCACCCAATCGCAGATATGGGCCATTAAAGGGTGTATGGTGCATATACCTGCTGGCAACAGAAGGGCTGAGTCGTCCGCCGATGGTAGTGGGGACACAGGAACAGGCTTTTGGGGTTCATACCCCACATATCTCTTTAGCAGTGTAGCGCCTCCATCTGCTGTGCACTTCAGGAAGTGAAGGTGATCTCCCACGGTATAACTATTATCTCTCCCCCCAGTAAGGTTACGCACCAGGCAGGAGGTATATTGCAAAACAGGAACGGGTTTATTACTACACTCTGCAGTAACAGTTACACAGCAGTATTCTGCCGGATACAGTTTGTCAGGTCAGCTATCACTGAAGATGGCCCCTGGACTGTCACTACAGGCCAAGGGCACCCGCAGCCTTCCTAGCTCTTCCCCACCTGCCTAGCAGAGACAGAGGTATGGTCCACACTCACTCTCCCCCGGAGGGAAGAGCACAAGGGAAGGCCCCAATCTCAGGCTCCCGGTTGTGGGACCTGCCTTCCTCAGAGGGAAGGAACACCCTAAATTTAGGGCGATCCTGTCCTTAAGTACAGCCAGAAGGCGGGCACCCCGTTGTCCCAGCTACCACCCCCTGCTGTCACTCAAATGCAGTACCAAAGGTGAGGGGGAAAACCCCATACCAACTACTGGCAACCTGATAGTACCAGGGTTTACTACCAGCCCATTGGGCAGAATAGTAGTCAGGGGGGACCCTGCTACATATACTTTTATGATTTTCTATTAAAAAAAAGGTGTCAATAAACAACATTAAAGGCAGAGGAACTGCCCCTTTAACATATATAGGACCATATTTACTGAGCAATGCTATGTCATAAAACCCCTTACAACCCATCAAAGTCAATGGGCCAGAAAATGGTGTCTTCCAGCGCTGTTGGGTGTCTTATGGAATAGCCCTCCTGGTTTCCTATTAAACTCAATATAACTTATAAAATTCTCCACACTTTTAAGGCTATATATACCCTCTTCTGCCGCTCCGTGCATCTCAGCCCTAACTTCTCGCTATTACACCTGCCCGACTCTTGCGTTCTTCTCAAGGATGTCTTCTGCCTACCCCTTTTGTATCTAAAGCCATCTCCTGCCTAAAGCCTTTCTCAGTTACTGCCCCACGTCTCTGGAATGCCCTTCCCTTCAATATCCGACCAACACCCTCTCTCCATCTTTAAGACCGATCTAAAAACACACCTCATTAACGAAGCATATCGGTAGCTCCGTTGGCTGATACTATACATCTCGAATGCACTGACTTTGACCACTTGCAGATGTACTAAACCAGTAGTGCGCAAACTGGGGGGCGCGCAAGATCTTTTAAGGGGGTCGCGCACGGCCGCTGCAGCCTGGGGGTGGCGAAACATGCTGTGTGCAGGCGGCGGCAGAACATGATGGAGGGGGGGGCGGAGGTACAGCAGCTGCAAAATAACCCTGTCAGAGCTGCTAGAGGATCGGAAGAAGAGGGCCAGAACGCAGGAGGACTGCAGGGGAGGAGCATGCCCCAGCGGTCTGACGTGGAATGTCCCTGCTTCCTGTGTCTGCCCTGTAGCAGCGCTGTGCAGACAGAGCAGGAAGAGGACAGATCAGGGGCTGGTCAGGTGTGTGTAGCAGCGCTGTGTGTACTGAGCTTGCTGCATAAGGTAGGTCAGCATTCTGTGTACATTGTGTGGAATTGGAAGAGTTGTTTAGTCAGTGACAGAGCACAGACTGCTAATAAATAAACTCGAACTCCATCACCCCCCCCCTCGCCCTTACGGCATCCAGTTAAAGGTGCAGTCACAGTCCAGAGATCCACTACAATAAAGTGAAATCACTCAACATGCACAGAGTGCACCGATTGTTTCAGGATTAAAGAAACATCTACTAACTTTTCATATATCAGGGAATGTACCCTCTCTATATGTATGTAGCTGTATGTTCTGGCTCAGTGTTTTGTAGTCCTGGTCTATAAGGGGGGATATATTAGTCTGGTTATGAGGGCAGGACAGCCAGCTGCAAAAGAACCGTGTTAGAGTAGCTGGTGGATCGGAAGAAGAGGGAAAGAATGCAGGAGGACTGCAGGGGAGGAGCAGGCATGTCTGACGTGGAATGTCCCTGCTTCTGGGGCTTGCCCTGCAGCACTCTGCTCCTGCTAATGCTCCTGACCTGGCACCCTGCTTTGCAATTCTCTTCAGCAACACAGGACAGGAGGCACAGCTGAAATTGCAAGAAAGGGTAGGCTATCTGAATTTTACCCAATGTACTCTAATATTACTGAAACACAAGGAAAAACACCCCATAACAGTAAAAAAAGATATACAAAATAATACTGCTAAGTAGGAGGGTGGATGACAAAAAGGGGGGGGGGGAAGAGGGAAGGGAGGTAGATATGGGGTGGAATGAATGCCCCCCCCCCCAAATAATTGCCTATGTGATATTGACAGTGCACCAAAAGAAACAAATATTACCAGATACCAGCCAAATAAACAGATAGTGATCCATCTCATAAACATGTTACAGCTCCAAATGTTATGATAAGTGCAATGAATTTGAGAATAAGATTTGAGTGCATTCATGGTTCTCTCATCCCTGTCCTACTGTCTTCTGGTCGCTATAACCCTGCAGTTCTACAGACACTTTACAGTCCATGGGGGATAATAATTAATGTCCTTAACTAAGCATTGAAAATGTAAACAATATTAAAGAATGCATTTGCAGCAGGCGTCTATAGACGTCAATAGAAAACTGCGGCCCCGCTGGCGCTGACCGCGCTCATGCTTGAAAGCGGTGATGTTACCAGCTCTCTAAGCATGAGCGCTGGGTGTCCTGGCTATTTCGCAAGCGCGCGTGGAGGTGGGGATGATGTTGCGGGCAAGTTGAGCACGCTTGAAAGTTAATTTTTTGTTTACTCAAGCACCTAACTTGAGTGAGCGTGCGTTCCCGCACACCACGTGAGCGGGGACTTACACATATAGATTTATGTAAGTAAAAGCGGCAATTACTGCGCGCTCAGCACCAGCGGGGCCGCAGTCAAAGGGGGTTGAGGAGAGAAGATGATGAGAATCTATTTGAGATTGTCACACATGATATCGTACATATCGATATAATGTTGAAATATGTAAGTATTTAAATGTATTTGTAGTCACATTTGTATTGTATACCGTTTAAACTTGTTTTTTTTTTTCATGTGATTTTTGTTCACATCAGGCAGGGGGGGGGGCCCGACAAATATCATTGATGAAAAGGGGGGCTCGGCATAAAAAGTTTGCTCACCTCTGTACTAAACCATTACACCCTCTTACTGTCTCTGTAAGTTCTCCCTAATTACCACATAGATTACTGGAAGTGGATCCCCATGGGGAAGAGTAAGCGGTGCACTGCAGCAAAAAGACGATAAGGCTAGATCGCTCCAAATAAATGTTAAAAAATTATTTATTCGGCAAAGGCAGAATTGGAGATGAACTGGCAGAGAGAACTCTGAGGCATTTCGCACATAGGTGCACTTTGTGGTTCATCGGGGGCATCCCCTCTGGACAATAGTATTTTTAGTGCATGTATCTCCAACCCTGGGAGCATTATTGACTACACTCTAAAACTCCAGTACACCATATGGTTATCCGGATTGATCTTTATCTCATGAATACTTACACTCTATTAAGTGGTTGTTGTTGGTATACTTTGGAACATCGTTTTTTGGGAGCTTTGCTTCCCTTTTTTCCCTTTTTTAGATGGGACTATATAAATAAAGATATACATAATGGACTATAATCACCACTTTATCCAAGTTGTCTCATCCTAAAGTAGCACTCCCTTTTGGCGCCCCTTTTTTTTATGTATAGGTGAGAAGCAGGGGGTCTCCCGAGGTACACTGCGTTCATTTCAGCTTGTTCATATGGTTCCTGATATACATACAGCAGAAGGTGTCGCCAATTACTTTCTGGTATTTAAATCGCCAGCGTCATGTGGGCCTATAGGATGCTGCGACCAACGGCTTCCTATTGGCCTGCTTTATACAGGAGATTTAAACGCCATATTGTTTCCCCTGGGGGGGCTGCTACTAGCAGCACCATACCCGCTAAGTATCTGGTTAACCATGAGGTCCCAGGAGCTCAAATGAATGCGGCTTTGCTCCGGAGACCCCCTGTTACTATGTAAAAAAGGGGTGGGGCTCCTTTAAGCCTTTGGGTGCCCCAGGACATAATCATTACGTCATGGGGACATACATCTGTTTTTGCTCATCAACTCCTTAAATCCTTCTCCTGGCTTCCCATCAAATTTCGGATAAACCGCACAGTTCTCCTCCTTACCTTCAAGGCTCTCCACTCATCTGCTCCTCTCTACATATCAGCTTTGATCTCTCGTTATGCCCCTGTTCATCTCCTGCTTTCTACCCACAACTGTCTCCTATCCACCCCTTTCACCTCTACTGCTCAATCTCTTGCCTTAAACCGTTTTCCCTTGCTGCCCCTTTCCTGTGGAACTCACACGTAGCATACGCCAAGCACCTTCTCTCCCCACCTTTAATTTCAACCTTAAAACTCACCTCTTAAATTAAGCATTTCAATAGCCCAGACTCATGACTACTGTCCTACACCCACAGTCGCTCCTACCAACCATTCTGGCCAAGCACTGCCATCTACTGCACTTCTTCCCTCACCTGCTGTCTCAGTAAGTTTCCCATCATACCATTTCGATTGCAAGCTCTCCGGGACAGGAATTTCCTTTCATATGGTCTGATTCCGCTTGTTGCACTAATTGTATTATAATTCCCTGTACTGTACAGTATTGTCCCAGCTGTTGGAGCTATATAAATAAAGATACATACATACATGGGATATTGGCACTCTGGGAGCTGCATGATGTAGTGACTACGTCGTGCCGAAAGAGGCTAGTTTTCCCTACTTAGATCATGTCCTGCGTTCCCATGGCACACAGGACGTGATCTGCCCATTGGTGAAATGGAGCAGGACTCGTACTCTTTAGTTTCCTGGAAAATGGCAGCTGCGGTCACTTGACCGGTATTGAAATTGGTCACTGTGCCGCCGGAGGGGCAGTCGTACTCCCGTACCGCGACCCCTCCAGCACTCAAAGGGTTAAGCATAGCGCAATATAAAAAGCTCAGCTATATGGGAACGTATTTTAATTAATAATAACTCTGATTATTATCATTTATCTGGTATTTTCCATTATCCCTGTGTGGGATTTCTTTAGTCATTGTTGACATGTATATTTAGAATGTGTTTTAATTATGCTTAATACCTATATTTAATTTATTAGTAAAATGTAATTTATACGTTGCGCCACGTGCCCGTACACGCACCAGCGTGTACTATATTACAAACCTTACATAGCAAACTTTTGTCATTCAGATGGCAATTTCTTCCACAACCAGTCACTGACATCGAAGCACAATCCTGGAACTCCTGGTGGGTTTTATTAATATGTAGCCAAGCTCCCCAGACTCACCCCATTGCTTAGGTGTGAGGAGCGTAGGAGAGGTTGCAGCAGTGCGGGGGGGGGGGGGGGACGCCTCGGCGTACCGGAGGCTCCGCAGTATCAGGTCGCCGCCATGTTGAATGCTCGCGCAGGCGCGGCGGGCCGTGGAGGTGGCTAGGGAGCAGAGGTCGCGCATGCGCGGCCACAGGTTGTAAGCCCGCGAAAGAGGGAAGGCTCCTATAGGGTGGAGTGTACGGGTCTACGAGTTCCAGCAGGCACCGCGAGACCAGGTGATGTTAGGGAACCAATAGGGTGGCCAGAACATCGGGAGGAAGGTTAGAGGTTGCGCAGGGGGAGCACGTTGGGCAGAACCGAGCGGGAGGAGGAAGGAGAAGGCGCTCAAGGTGTGGGGAGGCCAATCGCCCGTGCACTAGGCCTTATACCCCGGCCCAGTTAGGCCCTGAGTCCCCGTAGAGCAGAGCGGATATAGGGACTGGCCCCAGTCAGGTTACAGACCCCTTTACTGTGCATCGGAGCAGCATAAATACAGAGACAGTTGCAGTATCTGGTCAGAGGTTTGGGCTCAGACCTCCGTGGCAGCAGCAGCAGCCGACCGGGTGGGATCGCCCCGGAAGGTAGTTCCAGTCTTCAACCGTCGTCTGCTCCTTTGTGAAGTTCCTTGGCAGGCCCGGGCACTGGAGTGCTCGGCAGGTAACATTATCATCAAGTGCACCAACTATACCACATATCATATCAGGACATAGTGGCTGCGCAGTCACACACATATATCTCACTTGAGGGTGGGGGAACATTGAGTGTGGTACTGGACACGGGGTGGGAGCACCCGGTGAAGGGGAGTAGCGTCCTGCGAGACGCAGTAGTTAGTGTCTCCTCTAGGGAGGGACACCTGTTGATATATGCGTACTGCTGGTTGCAATAGTAAAGTCATTGGTTATTTTACATGCTGTGTGTGTGAAGTGATATACGGTTGTCCTGCGAGGAACCACTCCCCCTCTGGTGGGAGCCATCGCAGGTGGAGGCGCTGCACCAATGAAGAGGTTATCAATATTCCTACGCGTGCCCCAGGCTCTCCGTGGCGGAGGCTCAGGCCCTGCGAGCCAACAGATTACACAGCATTGGTAGCGTACTGTATTCACTAGGAAACAGGGCTACAAATAAAAGTATGAATAAAACAGAGTAGGCAGGGTTGAACCTTTAAGAAATGGATATTGATGGCTATTTCCTTCACTCGTGCAAGTGACTGATGTGTTTGTGGCGTTTAAAGCAGCAGGGGCCTAAAACCAGGAGTGGAGTCAGGGAATGAAACAGGAATGTGGTTTAGTGTGACTGTACAATGCTCCTTCCTAGACTATTGCTTAGCAACCTGTGCTAGCTAAACACACAGGAGCACACTGCAGGCTGCATGGCACAGGCATGAAATAGAAAGACCGCCTATCGCTGCTGCTGAGTTTTATTATTAATGAAAGGCAAAAATAAAATAGCTACTTTGGAAGTCAGCTGTAGGCGAGAGCTGTAAGTACCTTGCGGACTTGGAAGGTAAGCGGTGCAGTGTTTGTATGTAAGTGAATATGCGGCACATTGAATTCCCTCCCCTGCAGTTGTAGAGTTACCTGCTGCTTCAGGCCGCGGCCAGGCAGCGAGTGCGCTGGCGCTCATGCGCGGTGACGTCACGCTCCCTGCTCGGCCGGGAGATTTGTGGCCGGCTAGGTGTATTTTAAAAACATTACTTTGTTAATGTGGCCTTTACTAAGAATGTTTCCCTTTTTAAATGATGTAAACAGGAGTGGCCACTAACAGGTCAGGTTTTCAGGATTTCCCTGCTTCAGCACAGGGGGTTCAGTCAAAGACTGAGCCACTGATTGAGCCACCTGTGCTGAAGCAGGGATATCCTGAAAACCTGACCTGTTGTTGGCCCATGACGACTGGACTTGGCCACTCTTGATGTACGATGTGATTCTTGTGTTGTCTGTGGCTCTGAAGTTTGTGTTATATTTATTAGTTAAATGTACTATTTACTCCTTGAGAAAGCTCTGTAGAAGCGTGAAACTAGTGGGAGTGCTTTTCCCCTGTTTTGTTTTAATATGTATCTTTGTTTTATGTCGTTTAATCAATTTCTTTTATTTTTCACCCACCTGGTGAGTTGCTGAGTGCTTTTGCATAGTTTTTTGCACAGTCTCTTCGTCCAGCCCATCCTACGTTGATTTTCTGTACTATATAACCTGTTTTTATTAGTTGTGATATATTTTTCTCTATATATGAGCTACAGAAGGTTTTCTCGTGAGATGTGAATACACATGAATTGTCATGTTGCTCCATTAAAAGAAGCTCCCTTTTCAATCAGGGCAGTGGTTCCCAATCTTTTTAAAGCAGCACCCCCCCCCCCCAAAAAAAAAACTATTCAGTGCATAATGCAAGTTGAGCAAAGTTTAGATATCAGCCCTTAAAAAACTATATTAAAACAATCCGGATTTCCTTTAGTTGAATAGGTTAATGTGGTTATCGATGCTGGAAAACTGCCAGTCTCACGCTTTGTCCTCTCCCACTCTTATCTCCCAGTGTGTTTGTCTCTCCTGTCACTCGGACCCCCCTGCTGGGCTGCCAGGTTGGGAAACACTGAATTAGGGGGATTAGGAAAAACAGCAGTTTGGCATCACACGCACCCAGCAATCTCCTCTATTGTTTTCCATATGACCCGAGGCACATTTGAGGTTGCATTTACATTCGTGCTTTTTGTGGTCATCAACTCAATTTTTGCATAACGTATCTTTAAATTTGCATTGCAAAATATTCCACTAATATTTGCTTAAATCTCGCAGCACTGGAGGATTGAAGCTCGGGGCCATTCTGGGTTCACAAGGGATTATGTTTTCTCTCCCAATGCAATTACCTAGTTCTATAGAGTGTGTGAACAAATGGACTTCAGAAGCATCTCATTGAAATTTAATGCATATTTTATAAACAGTATTAAAAGTACGGCCTTCACACAGCATCTCAAATGTATTCATCTCAGATTTATTGATTCAGTGAAATCATTTTTTATTAAATAATTGTAATGCACTGCAAGCCCCTCTGGGTTCAATCTGGCTTCCCAAACTCCCTTGGGGTGACTCCAGGTGATGATACTGTATGCACGATATGTCACTATATGGAGGTTAACTTCTTTGTCTCCCTTCGAGCTTAATTGTGTCACCCTATGATACTTAGACTTATTGTGCCCAGCATTTTTATGGCAGCTATAACATTGAATGCCCTGTTATGAGGTAAGGGTTTATCGCTGAAACTTTGTAATGATCTATAAATGATCCATGAATTAGTAAGAAAGGGGCCTTATCTACTATATATTTCTGAAAGCACTGTATGTCTGCATGGCCTGTGTCCCTAGCGACAATCTCATTGGTCCCTTGGCCCGCCCGCCCCCGCACACCTCTCATTGGCCTGAGGCGGAGTGACGGGCCAAAGGACACACAGGGACACACACACACACACACACACACACACACACACACACACACACACACACACACACACACACACACACCTCTCTCTCTGTCCTCTCCCCCCCCCCATCACACTCACCTCCCGCTCCACTCACCTCCCTCTCCACTCACCTCCCTGCCGCTCAACTCCCTCCCTGGCGCGGGGACAGGCAGTGGGCAGGGCAGCCTGCCGCTGCCTCCACTCACCTCCCGCTCCCTCCACTCACCTCCCCCTCCCTCCACTCACCTCCCGCTCCCTCCACTCACCTCCCTGGCGCGGGGACAGGCGTGGGCAGGGCAGCCTGCCGCTGCCTCCACTCACCTCCCGCTCCCTCCACTCACCTCCCGCTCCCTCCACTCACCTCCCCCTCCCTCCACTCACCTCCCGCTCCCTCCACTCACCTCCCCGGCGCGGGGACAGGCAGTGGGCAGGGCAGCCTGCCGCTGCCTCCACTCACCTCCCGCTCCCTCCACTCACCTCCCCGGCGCGGGGACAGGCAGTGGGCAGGGCAGCCTGCCGCTGCCTCCACTCACCTCCCGCTCCCTCCACTCACCTCCCCGGCGACTGTCCCCCCCCCGGCCACTGTCCCCCCCCCCTCCCCCCGGCCACTGTCCCCCCCCCCTCCCCCCGGCCACTGTCCCCCCCCTCCCCCCGGCCACTGTCCCCCCCTCCTGTCCACTGTCCCCCCCCTCCTGTCCACTGTCCCCCCCCTCCTGTCCACTGTCCCCCCCTCCTTTTCCCCCGTCCCCCTCCCCTCCTTTTCCCCCCCTCCCCCCCCTTTCCCCTCCCTTCCCCCGTTTCCCCCCCTCCCCCCCCTTCCCCCCCCCCCTTTTCCTAGCTCTAAATGTAACTCACGGGCAACGCCGGGTCTCTCAGCTAGTGTCCCATAAATAAAAGTGTGTGATGATAACTAGAGGATTGAGTTTGTTACCTCGCCCCCTGCAGTTTATCAAAATTAATAATACATTGTATTTTTAAATCACATTACAATAATACATCCTCACTATATTCAGAGTGCATTCTGAAGGGATTCTTTTCTTTGTTTTGTTATATACATGCCTTTATCCCTGTTGCACCTTTTATATCTAAACTAACTTCTATTAAGCTGATGCGGGAGTTATTTCCTTCTTTCCCCCATTCCCTTATGAATATATTTTCAAGAGTTTCTTTGAAAGTCATTGAGAGACGTTAAACGGTAGTTGCAAGACTTGTTGTGACTTAATCTGAAATATTGGTCTGGGTGCTTTGCTGACGAGTCTGCACTGTGTATTTGTTTTTCTTTCTCTCCCCCCCCCCCCAGTGAAATATGGCTACTGAATCAGAACACGCTTCTCAGGCCTCCATCCTGGAGTATCCAGTAGCAGATTCTTGTGAGAGTGCAGTCACCATCGAAGATAAAAGAGACATTCTGTTCCGATCCCAAGAGGTGGATGCTGACTGGAAGAGGACATTCTTGGAAAAGATGCAACAGAGAGGATTAAAACTGCAGCAGAAAACCCTGGAGAAGACTCAACAGCAAAGGGCACAAGAGGAGAAAGTAAAAAAGACAGCTCCCCCTGATGAACTGACCAGGGAGTGGTTCAGCCAGGATCAACTGACTGTGGACACCAGGGCTTATCTGCTTGACAAGTTGATGCCCTCCATTGTGCCTGGGGTGGAGGCTCTGCTAAAGGAAGCGGAGAAGAAAAAGGTCCTGGAAGATCACTCCATCAAGTTTGACCCCATCAATTTTCTTGGAGAGCACCTCATGAGACATAACCCTGAGTTTGGATGCAGCTCTACAGCGCCTCCCTATGTCAGAGGCCTAAAGGAGGTAGTTGCAGATCTCAAAGACCATGTATTCGACATAGAGTTAAACAGGTGAGTACCTCTAAAGAAAGCATACTGGACAGAAGAAACATTCTGCCTGGTAATGGTAGCATTGTTACTATTGTCGTTTAATTTATAAAGCGCCAACATATTCCGCAGCGCGGTACAATGGGCGGAACATTAATATAATATATTATAATAATATAAATTACAGAAACAGAATGACATACCAGATAAGGCCAAACAAGAGCAAACAGGTACAAAAGGTAACGAGGGCCCTGCTCGTGAGCACTTACAATGCAGAGCAGGGGTGGCCAACTCCAGTCCTCAAGGGCCACCAACAAACAGGTCAGGTTTACAGGATATCCCTGCTTCAGCACAGGTGTGCTGAAGCAGGGATATCCTGGAAACCTGACCTGTTGGTGGCCTTTGAGGACAGGAGTTGACCACCCCTGGCCTAGAGGATTTTTGCTTTATACAGTTTCTGAGTTGCCAAATGTACCGCTTCATCTTTTGTAATCCCAGATATACATTTTAGACATGTTTAAATAATGAGTCACCTTTATAGACCCAGAGAAAGGGTCTTACTAGGATAGGGTTAATAGCGTCTTTCACTGAGATCCTCTGTGATGAATGATTTTTCGGTTTCCTGTTCTACTGCATGTAATTTATGCGCCTATGTGTGCTGCATTATGCATTATTCAATTGCCCTAATTCCATGCCCATTAGAATCTTGCCACGTGCTAACTAATGGCAGTAGTTTTCCAAATGATTACTTTGATCTCTTTCAGTCCATGTTTGTTTTGTCATAAAAGCTGCAATAACAACACCCATGGCTATGAAAATAATGAAATACAAAAACAGCACGAGCAATGCTGACAATTTTATATTCTGAGTTTCAGCAAATAAATTCAATAAAATCAATATATAATAGCAAACACACTCAATAGCTGCCTCAATACTATTGGATCCTTTATGCCTTCAAATGGTCACATTGTCCGTATTCTCCTTTTTAATCTTGTTTAACATATTATCACGCGACATAGTACTGTATATCATATAGTTCAACATACGGCACACATTCAATATTATAGTAAAACGCATAGCATAATATAGCTTTTCTCAGTAGTAACTTTCCTTTATGATCTCATGTTACTAAAGTTGATAAATCATATCCAGTACTACATAATCTCCTATTTCAAAGTAGTGCCTAATATAGTATTTTAACTTTTTTTTTTTTTAGCAGAAAGCAAGGGGGATATGGGGAGTACAGATCTAATTCTATCCCAATATGGTAGAGGAGGGGAAAAAGAGAGGGATGCAGATTTTAGCTGTGATGAAGTTTGTGGTGCATAATTAAACTAGTATGATTCCTTTTGACAGCACATTAGTAAATAGTCATCTTCAGCAGTGGATCTTTTTAACACAGGATTGAAGCAGGGGGTCTTCGGAGCTCCCCATTAATTTCAGCTCTGGGGATACCATTCTTACAGAGATACTTACCTCCGTTGTGGGTGCCGGAAGTCACTCCAGGGTTCACATTATGGCTCCTTTTCAAAGCTCCCGGGTCCTGCCGGCCAATAGGAAGCTGTGATGTCATCTGGTGCAGTTTCCTACTGGCTCATGTGATGCAGGAGCTTTAAACTGCAGGAGATACCGGCACCCCCTTCAGAGGTAAGTATCTCTGGAAGCAGGGGGTCCCAGAGCTTAAATTAACAAGGAGACCACTTGCTTCAAGCCTGTATTAAAAAATGAAGAGATATAAACCGGCTTGGATTGCTCCTTTAATGAGTATTTCTTCATATCCACCATATGTCCAAATTGAGTAAAGTAATTATGAGCAGATATTGCTCCAATAACACATTGCTATGTGCAAAAGTAGAATTGGAATTAAAGTTAAAATGTGTACGTCGATGATGGAAAATTGTTGGGGTAAGTCAATAAAATATTTTCAGATTCAGTGTGCTGCTAAGAATACAAATCTGTGGGTTAAATTCTGTGAAATAATCCAGAACAAACCAAGCACGGGGCTATCGTGTTTGTATGGATGGCTATTTAAGAAAACGGTCCATAATTGGCGTTTGGAAAATAGTTATCTTCATCTAGCTTTCAGTGTGAGGAAATGCAGGGTTGCAGACCTGTCTGAGACGTGAATGCGCTCGCAAGTGAGATTTCAGAGCGAAACTCTATTCTAATACGGATAAATGATTACCGCTACACCGTAGTGCCGTCACTGCCTTTAAAGCGTTGCAACCGGTTGAGCGCCCGGTATCAGACCATGGATATAACAATTTATCTTCCTTTGCCTGAGGCACCACAAAGTTAGATTGTCAGGCAGCACTGTTTGGCGGCGACATGTGAACAATGTTATATACAGTGCTCTGTACACTTCAGAGCTAAATATGATTATTGTATATTATGTAGAGAAGATATGAAGAGTTGGGGTGAGTGATATGTACCCTTTTATATGAGTCATTCACCAACACCTTATCATAGGGCTGGAAATCCTTGGCTACGGACTTTTTTGCCAACCCATTTTTTATTAAAATCATGATCCACAGTTTCCATATCGTCGAACTAACTGTAGATATAAGAGTGTGGCATTTTCTTCTATACACAATGTCAGTAAAATGGTACCCTTCTGTATGACAGGCTTGCTCAACTAAAGGAAGAAATGAGGGAAACCCGGGACCAAAGAGTAGAAGTGGAAAGCATCCAGGTTCAGGTGAAGCAGATGAGAAAACAAGCCCTTGCTCTGCAGTTTCAGGAATGGACCTTAGATAGCAGTGGGAGGATCCCCCTTGCGCTGGTGAGTGTTATTATAAATGAGTAGAATAAGAGCACTAAAAAATCCCAAAACTAACTTGTTTAATGCCCCATTCACTGTGTCTCAATAAACACCAGGTACTTATTCAGGCATTTCCCAAAAACCTGAATGGCTACTTAACGGAGCAAGCTACCCTAACTAACTTTGTTCCCGAGATACGTAGTGGTTTTTAAAGGGGATTTAAATTGCTATCCTAAAAGAAGCATAGAGTATCCGTTCCCTATTAAGGGAAGGACCAAACACATTGACCGGCACTCGCTTTAAGAAACAAATACAGACAGCAGTATAAATAGTAAGCCTCTTATCTGAATCCAGTTTACGTTCTGTTATTTATCTGACGGTATTGTTGCCGCTGTCCTGCGGCGCTGCAGATATAGAATGCGGGGCCGTCCCCTCCTCCGTGCTGCGAAAACGCTCTACCAGGGCGCCGATGTGTGTAATGTCATAGAATCTAATGCGGAGCAGTGACATAATAATAATAATAACATGTTCTTGTAAAGCGCTGCTAGTTTTACGTAGCGCTTTACAGAGACATTTTGCAGGCACAGGTCCCTGCCCCATGGAGCTTACAATCTATGTTTTTTGGTGCCTGAGGCATAGGGAGATAAAGTGACTTGCCCAAGGTCACAAGGAGCCGACACCGGGAATTGAACCAGGCTCCCCTGCTTCAAACTCTCAGTGCCAGTCAGTGTCTTTACTCACTGAGCCACTCCCTCTCCCTGTGTAAACAGTGTCTGATGGTAGAAGAAAAAGGACTGCAGAACTTACGATAAACGACCCATAGACTGCTCTGAAGATAAAAAACTAATTTATTAAGACAAAAAAGAATATTAACAGGATACCACCGTAGAGCCCAACCGGTTTCCGCGGTACACACACCATTCTCATGCGCCCTTCTGTAACGCCGAAATCGCCCGGGCTCGAGGGTACTATGGTTTTTCTATTTATTTGGATGGCTGCAAAAATACCTACAAACCAACCATGTGATATATAGCGGAATGTAAACTGGATTCAGATAAGTGGATTACTATTTACAATTTGTTTTATCCTTCCCTTAATTGGGAGTGAATATTCTATGCTATATAAATGTTGGGATATTAGTCACCAAAAATCTAATAACATATGGCTCCTCATAGTGGATGTTTTCTTCATCCAATAAGAAGCCACAGCCGATGTTGCAGCTTCCTATTGGCCTGAGATTTTGCTGCCATTTTGTTTCCCCTGCGGGAGATTTCTATCCGGTAACTTCACCGGGAAGTATCTTAGGAATTGAAGATTTTTCTGAAGTTAAAAATAGTGGTGTTTGGCTCAGGGGGATCCCGTGTAACCACCTTGTAGAAAAAATATGGGCTAAAACAAACTGAGTAGGAGGAACTGCTCCTTTAATGCATAACATTAATGTAGCATGTCGCTGTTATTGTCCTGCAGAACATTGCTTACTCTGCTGATTGCTAAAAAAAAAAGATCAGGGAAATATGTCTCCAACGTTGCAAATATACATTATAAATGAGGGTAAGTTGGTGCTTGCTAAGAGCATCTTTCCATGTGGCATCTGTCTGTGTTAATATATCAAGGTACTTTGTGTCAAACTCTCTTTCCTTAATGGGAGGGATTAATGTGTGTGTCTGTAAATGGTACAGTTTTTATTTTGTAATTAAACCATTTAAATCTGCCATGACTGAGAGGACATTCATTCCTGTGTTTGGTTCCTGTAGATGGGAAGCTGACGGTCTCTAGAGCTGAATCACGTTATGTCAGCTCCGGGGACCCGCTGCGTCCCCCGATTCCTCTGTAGGTGCTGCCGGTATCTCGTGCATATTTAAAAGTTCTGTTTCATATGGGCCAATAGGAAGCCGTGACGAATCATGTGTGGCTTCCTGATGACCCACGTGACCTTAAAACTGCCATATTGCTTTCCCAGCCAGGGTTGCTACCTACTGTACATTACGTAGGGAGGCAAGTATCTCAGGAAACAGGGGTCCCCAGAGCTAAAAGTGACGTGGTTCAGCTCCGGAGACCCCATGCTTCCCACGTAGTGCAAAAAACCTAGACGGAAACGCACCTTTAAATATCTGACGACAATTCTGTATCAAATCAAAATCTCTAATGTGGCATCCAAAATATCCAATTATAGAGAATAACAAACACTACACTAACTGCTAGATTGTTCATTTATTCTATAAATGTTCTGGTCTCACTCAATTCAAATTTAACCCTGATGAGGGTCTCGAGTCACTGAAACGTAGATAGAATAATACACACGGTAGCATTTAATTTGTTATTCTTTATAATAATGACCATTGTGGCAATTCCTTTCTAGGTAATTAATATGAAAAGTTAAAGGGAATAAAAACAAGTTTCGAAAGAATAAGCCTGTGATGCTGTGTTACTCTGTTTGCAGGTACAAAGTGCTCTAAGATCATTTTTAGAAGAGATGGCCCCACTTTCATTGGAAGCTAAACCAGGTGAGAGTCAGTAGTGTAACTAAGTAGGAGTTAGCAGAATGATTGTTCCTTATTATTTGCACTACTTTACTGAAGATGATTAAGGCTAAAGTGAGCCCCAAAGACTGGAGCCCAAACATGTTATGATGCTCACAATAATGTCCATGTCACTGTGTGATAATATTCTCCTGTCATAGCTTTATCAGTGTTTGTTGAAACTGAAGCCACTTGTTCGCTCTTACTTTCTCTGTATGCCTGGTCTGTCTAGCATTTCTTATAGTTCAGCCACTGGAAAACTGAGATTGGCAGAGATGACTAATTCCTCTCTCACATGAACTTTTCCCATTCTTCAAGTGGGACATCTGACTGAGGACTCTAGGAGGGCTGTTCTACCATCAGATCACTCTCCAAACAGTTTCTTCATGGGTGATTATCTAGTGGCAAACTCCTACAACACTGATAAAGGAGTTAAATGTCTGGGTAACCTAATTTGAGCCCCCTCTGTTACAGCAGGGACTGTTCTAATCAGGGGAAATACAATTATCCACCCCTCATAGAGCAGGATATGTAGGACCTTGTTAAGCGACCTTCTGGGGTTCATGGACTGGAACTTAGCTCATTTCTGACAGCGCTTAGTACTAGGAAAAGCCACAGTTGCATTAGTATTGTTATTAGGTGCGAGATCCTTCAACAAATGTGTGAATGCTACCCTTTTTGCTTCTGAGAGGACTAACAAAACATAATAACGTAACGCTCAGCACAGGGAGAGATTTGGTGGGAATAACTAGCCGCAGTGGAGTGCACCAGCTGTTTCTATCCTAATCCAGATGTCCCTGTTTTGGAAATGAGTCCTGAGGTACTCATGTACCTCATTATAAATGGAGCCACCTGTCAATTTCTATTTCAGAGTTGATTAAAGTATTTATTTATAAAATGTTTCACCAGGAGACATACATTGAGACATGAATATTTTTGTGAATGTCCTCCGGTAGGAAATCAGAATAAAGAAACACAGTGAACAAAATATTAACTTTGATATTACAGAAATATTACTTAGCGCAATGTAATGGATGCGACATGAATGGATTGTGGGTGTGCACCCGCAAAGGAATACATCAAATGTGTAATTGGTATCTTAAATCTCTTTGCAGAGATATTCCAGGACTCTGCAGTGATTCACATCTTGTAGGGCATTCCCATTTTAAAGTTCCGTGCCACCTACAATCCAACTAATCCCATGGGGCACACAAACCGTGGGGGAAGTTTAGTGTTGATAATCATCAAAGCACAGGCAAGACTCAGAACAACATACCTCCTGGATTAAGATTATGGAAAGCGTTATGTGTGACCCATGTTAATACCAGAGGTTTAACTGTTTCAGATTGCATTCACTTTTATACTGCTACAGTATCTGCCTGATTTAACCGAAAAAGTAGCAAAGTAGGCTGCTGTGATACTTTAATGGAAAATCATGCGACTGGGATCAATCAAAATCACTTGCGCAATAGATATATTCATTAAACTATATCCATACAGTAGCTTCAGTGGATGCTCTACACACCATGAAGATCACAATGAGAGATGGAAACAGATATGTTCCTTTTCATCAACGAATCCAAATGTTTCTATGAGGCCTATTCTAGTAGCTTCGATAACTAACTAATCGAGCTCTTTGAGCAGTTCCCTTACGATTTGGCAATCTTGCTATTCAGAAATCTCCGAACACCTGCCAAACTTGTACGGGAAGTGCATCACCCCGAGTGGTAGCGCTCCTGCTCAAACACACCGAGCGGGAGCTGAAAAACAGCTCCAACTCGCGTTTTTGAGAAAATCACCCTATTCTAGTACCTCCGATGAGATCACCGAGGCTCTGAATTAGAGAGTTTATAACACATTTCATCTCGCCAGATTTGCGGGAGGATTTATATATTTTTTTTATTTTTCCTGCATCGGATTGAAGCCGGGAGTCTCCGGAGCTGATACACATAAATACTGTAAGGGTTCCAGTCCAGGGTTTTGCTGGAGCTTGCCCTTGCATGACTGTTGTGGACATATTGGTTCCTGGCAACCCCTTCCTGAACTTGGTTATTGGCTGCACCTGTGCCAGGGCTTAAATAGCAGTCAGTGACTTCCAGCCCCTGCCTGAGCGTAGAATGTTTGCTATGTGTTCCTGGTCCCCTTGAGTTCTTGCATGCCCTGTTCCTGAGCCCTCCCTGTTCTTTGAATTGCCTGTTGCCGACCTCAGCCTGTGACCCCGAACACCGCTACTGAGCCACCTGCCTAGACCCCAGCCTGTATCTGGACTTGTATCTTTGCCACCTGCCTTGACCTCTGCCTGGATCACGACTACTGTAACAGGACTCTGTCCCCTGGCTCTGATTGGTAATATTTTACCCCTACCTCAGCTCTGCGGGTCCAGTTCCTATCTGAGACGAGCACCGTTATAAATACCAGCTCCAGAGACCCCTGCTTCAATCCAATGTAATAAAAATACATTTATAGGCAGCTTCATTACCATAGCGGCTAAGGCAATGAAGGGGTTAAATACAAGTTCGCTGTTTATTGTGGGCAGCGGGGGTGGGTGAAGGTGGTATTTGGCTCATGGTGGGTGTGTAGGCCCTGCGGGAGGAGTTAACCCCTTCATTACCTACGCGGTTACTACCACTAAGGTAATAAAGGAGTTAACCCCTCCTGCCACCCACCCGGTAGGCATAAACACCCACCGCGGGCCAAATACCACCTTCACCCACCCCCGCTGCCAACAATAAACGTTAAAACACAATACTAGCCAATACACCCATTGATTGTCAGTGTGGTTACCTATGCCCTCAATGGGAGCAAAGATAACCCAAATAGCAATAAATGGGCACCCTACCACCCACCCTCTCTACCCCCAACCCCCTGCCCCCTCAACACATACAGTAGTAATGGGAAAAATCCCTATTATCCAGATCTGGATAATATCTAATTTGCCCATTTAAAAAATAAAACATTATCCAGCCAGCATAAAGTAAATTACAGTTGCACTTACCCCAGCAAGTATGAAGGCCATCCTCATCACCGTCCTCCGCGTCCTTGTCCTCCGTAGGCAGCAACAGCACAATGAAAAAACAAACTAATGGCTACTAACCCCTTAATCACTTTAGCGGTTAGTAACCACTATAGTAATTAAGGTGATAACCAATCCTCCCCCGCTACCCACCCGGGATGCCTAACCACCCTCCCTGGGGCAACTACCCCCACGTTATCAGAAAAAAATGGCTGCCATCACATAGTAATCCAACCAATCAGATTGGGAGATATACCATGTGAGGCATCACATGGTAAACCCCCAATCTGATTGGTTATAATACCATGTGATGGCAGCCATTTTTTTTTTAAGGATTTGACTTTAAGATGACGTCACATCCTTTAAAAAAATGGAAGCTGTCACATGGTACTACAACCAATCAGATTGGGGGTGTACATCTCCTAATCTGATTGGTTAGATCACCATGTGATGGCAGCCATTTTTTTTCTGGTGACGTCAATTTAAAGGTAGGGAAGCATAGCCTTCTTGATAGGCTGGCTTCCTTCCCCTTAAGATGACCTCACATCCTTTAAAAAAATAATAATAAACCCTGTCACATGGTACACCAGCCAATCGGATTGGGGGTGTACCATTTGACACTCAAATGTGACGTCACAGGCCTTATATAAGGCCTGTCACGTCTCATTTGAGCTTAAGAAGCGGATGGGACAACATCCGCCCCATTAGATTACAAAGCAAGAATAGAAGACTGAAGAAAAGAAAGAAGAAAAGAATGAAGAACTCACCGGGGAGACGTCTCTTCAATCAACATTTGATCATGGACTTCTTTGCATCGACTGTTGAGGATCATGCATCGAGGGTCAAGAGTTGTTGCTTGCGTAGGACGGGGGTGAAGCAGCAATGGTAATAAAAACATTGATTGTATTTAATTTCATTGCATGTTTTTTTTTGAGGTTGCCCATTGACTGCCATTGTGTTTATTTATGCCCCTTTCAGGCCATAGATAAGCACAGTGACAAGCAATGCATTTTTTTGGGCAAATGCTTGTTTTTATTTAATTATGTTTTGTATTTTTGGTTCTTGTTTTTATTTGTTATGTATTGTATTTTGTGTTATGGTTTTATTTAGGTTGCCCATACATTGTCAGTGTGGCAATCCATGCCCATATATTGTGGGCATGATTTACCACAGTCCCAATCAATGGCTTTATTGTGAAATGCTTGTTTTATTTAAATGTCATGTGTTTTATTTTATGCCTGTTTTTTTTTCTTAGATTGCCCATTCATTGCCATAGTGGCAAACCATACCATATTATATGGGCGCGGTGTACCACTGTGCCAATCAATTGGTTTATTGGCATGTTTTTTATTTTGAATGAAATGTAATGTATTTTATTTGGTGCTTGTTTTTTTTTATTGGTAAATGGCCCATTCCTTGCTATAGTGGCAAACCATGGCCATATTATGACCCGAGGAGGGTGGTTAGGCATCCCGGGTGGGTAGCAGGGGAGGAGGGTTAATCCCTTAATTACTACAGCAGTTACTAACTGCTACGGTGATTAAGGGGTCAGTGGCCATTAGTTTGTTTTTTTAATATAATGTTGCTGCCCATGGAGGACATGGAAACGGAGAACGGTGATGAGGACAGCCTTCATCCTGGCAGGGATAAGTAGAACTTTTATTTACTTTATGCTTGCTGGATACTGTTATATTTAATGAACAAATGAGCTATACTGTAATCCAGATCTGGATAATAGTAATTGTGCCCATTATTGGAATGTATGTGTTGGGGGGGAAAGTTGTTGGGAGTAGAGGAGGTGGGTAATAGGGTTGTTGTATTTTAATGTTTCTTGGGGGTAGAGGGATTGGGTAAAGGGGGTAGTTGCCCCAAAGGTGGGTGGTTAGGCTTCTCGGGTGGATAGCGGGAGTGGTTGACGACTTCATTACCATAGCGGTTTCCACCGCTATGGTAGTAAAGGTGTTAACTTATCCCGCAACCTTCCCGGCATGCCTAACCACCCACCCTGGGGTAACTACCCCCTTCACCCACCCTCTGTACCCCCCAAAAAACAGGTACTCATGTTTAACCCCTTCATTGCCTTAGCGGTTAGCCGCTAAGGTAATGAAGCTGTTTTTGTTTACATTTTAATAACAGTGTACTGTAGCAGGGGGTCTCCGGAGCAGAACCGCATTGATTTCAGCCCTGGGGACCCCCAGATTCCCGAGATGCAGGCCCTGGTATGTGGGGCTGGTATCCCCCTGCAATGTTTAATTCTCCCGCATCACGTGACCGGGACATTTAAATGCATAGGAGATACTGGCACCCCACACCGGGGCCTGTATCTCGGGATGCAGGGGTCCCCGGACCTGAAATTAATGCGGTTCTGCTCCGGAGACCCCCTGCTACAGTACATTGTTATTAAAATGTAAATAAAAACAGTGCGATTGCCTGTGAGAGCTCTGCAGGGAGATGCGGCTCTCTCTGTGCAGCTCTCTCGATGCAGCTCTTACAGACTGCGGCCAGATCGCACAGAGCAGAACTTTGAAAGAGGCTGAGATAGCATCGCTGCTACACCCGTACGGTATTGGCATTTTCCTACCTCATGGTTTCAGACTTGTTGAAATGGTTTCTGATTCTTTCTGAATACCATAATAACACAAATATCAAACCGTTCGATGGGGTCATGCCACACCGTTCGAGATAGCAGCAATTTTATCGAAGCTACGTGAATAGGCCCCTAAGTGTTTTATTTCCCCGTTACTGACAATCTGAATGTTGTCAAGATCTTTGCAACTTGTCATCCGATTTCTGTTTTTGGTCCATTTTAGAAGTGAAATGTTCCTAGGATTTTCAGTTCTGCATAGGCATGAATATTTCAACGAATGCCTCGTCTTTTCCCGAATAGTGTATGACAAGGAGCTGGAGACGGTCAAATCCCTGGAACAGAAGATAAATGGCGAGGAATTTATAGAGGTGAAAAATAACCACAGCACCCAGTTTTTTATTTAGAACTGAGATGTGAAACAAGTCTTAGAAGTATGTAATGATACTTCGGAATGTCACCATCAAAGGAATTAGAATATAACTTCTGGAATTACCTGATCTTACAATGAAAATAATGAAAAATATAAAGTATTAAAGAGACTTAACCAATGGAAGTATTTATTTTCATATTTTCATCACTCACCCTCAAGTCTCAAGTTTACTTTTTTATAGATGATGCTTTCCTCCTCATCTTTACCTCACATACCCTTCTCTACATTTAAATTATTTAGTCCCTTCCGTTATGTTTTATAACTAGTTTAATAGTCTCCAGTGTGGCCCAGTACAAAATAATTTTCTAAAAACTGTTGTACCTCCACTGCACCACTCCAACCTACTACCCTTGCCATCCAGTTAAAGCTAGTAATATACCGTAGATATATTTGACCTTCTCTGATGGATGTAATGGGCCCATTGCTCATACATTTAGTCTCTGAAAGCTTTTCACCACATTGAGGTATGGTTATTTCACAGTAATCCTCTAGTGAGTATATCTCAATTACTTAACGCCTTGGTATCTCTGTTGAAACCTTTCAGTTACATTAAACTAGAAACCTATCCAACCTCTTCTTCTCTCTGCAGTTCATATATCCCTATATCCGGCACTTCAGCACAGACTTATTCCAGGAGTTCCTGCAAAACCTTGCACAGTGCGCTGACATGTTTCATGAAACTATCCAACATGACATTTGGAGACAGATATTTTCGGATCTCTTCCTTAAATGTGACCACGGAAAGGTTGGTCATTCCCCTTAAGTAGTTTATGGGAGCATCAACCGTATGGCATTTCAGTTCACAACACAGAGAAACACCAGGGCTCATAGATTTTGCGCAGGAAGAAGAGAAAAAGACAGAGCACTACATCCAGTGCTAGCTTGCCAAAAAACAACAGAGGTGCGTTCCCACGATAAAAATAAAAAATTTATTGGATCAGAGTACCAAACAGCACACCAACGTGTTTTGGACTATACAGCCCTTTATCAAGGTTCACATTCAC
This sequence comes from Ascaphus truei, assembly GCF_040206685.1. Classification (NCBI taxonomy): domain Eukaryota; kingdom Metazoa; phylum Chordata; class Amphibia; order Anura; family Ascaphidae; genus Ascaphus; species Ascaphus truei. The sequence continues at coordinate 66,532,753 of NC_134485.1, read as the reverse complement.
CTTGATGAAGCGCTGTATAGTCCGAAACGCGTTGGTGTGCTATTTGTTACTATGATCCAATAAATTTTTTATTTTTATTGTAGGAACGCACCTCTGTTGTTTTTTGGCAAGCTAGCACTCGATGTAGTGCTCCGTCTTTTTCTCTTCTTCCTGTTCATTGATTCCTGCAGACGGATGCACACCTTTACCCCAGGACCATTGGACACAGTTGGCTCAACATTCACCTGAGGATATACATTCCATGTGAGTCCATTCCTTTGTTCTTTACCTTGTGATTTGGCTATCTTCCCCCAACATTCAGATGTTTTAATAGTACTGGACACCGGCAGGTGTTTGATATATATCCTTACTTCATTGCCACGTGGGATTTCATTGTACCAGTCACACATCTGTTGGGGACAGTCATTTTCCAGCCTTATCACTAACTCTTGGAGGGGTATTCCACATAAGACTTTGCTTATACAACGAAAATAAATTGCTGCTTTTTGTTTTGGAGCACCATACAGCATTGGTTCTCTCATAGATTTTGCAGCTGCTGGAGAAAAAGATTGGTATTGATGCACTGCAGCAGCTATTTAGAATTTCAAGTACAAGACAAGTCATTGTATAATGTCACATTGAAAAGATGTTGTATCCTTGATGAAACCTTATAATTATGATGCCAGGAAGAAGCATCCTTAAACTGTTTAAGCTTTCAAAATTCAATGCCAGATATGGCATGAAGTGCACAGACAGACAGGCATTCATCACTAAAATGTGAATGTGTTATTGCCTGTATTTCATAGACTAAGGGGAGTGCCCCAGTTGTCTCTGAGCCCATGTTCACTGCAGGGCAGTGTTAGCAGTTTGATATCCCAGCAGTCTACAGAGGGCACAATAATATGTTTAACCCCTTCATTGCCAAAGAAGATTTCACTGCATTGCAAAGAAACAAATTACAGACCCTCATGGCAGCAAATGGGTTTACATTGGTAAACTAGAGCTATAATTATTCATAGACTCTCAGGCCACTATTTACTCAGTGGTGCTATGCCATAAGACACCTTCCAGTTTCAGAAGACACATGATGGCCCATTGAAGTGAATGGGCGGTAAAGTGTGTGCCAGTGGCGCAAAGTGTCTTATGGCATAGCACCACTAAGCAAATATGGCCCGGAGTGTATATTCTTTCTATCCCTTTAGCTTCAACTTCTGCTCTTCTGGTTTTTAGGTTGGCTTCCTTGACAGACAGAGGGTCCTGGCTATGATGGAAACTTTCTATGACAAAACCATCTCTGAGACAGAGGAATGGCAGCCACGAAACCCCCGACAATGTGAGAATGGGGGATATTTTGGGGAACCTCAGCACTTATCCTGATGTCTGATGCAGAGCCCTTAGATACATTGCCCTGCAGGGGGTAACTGGCACCTTCAGCAGCAGAGAGATAGAAGTTATAATGTATTTGTGCGACCTCTAATTAAAGCAATTTTTTTCAATTAGGGCCTGTAATTGAGCTAGGTGAAATGGACCCTGCAGACTTCTGGGCTGACTTTCAGGAAGGGGTAAATGCTGTGGAGGAGAAAGAAGATGGATCCACCACTACAGTCTTAAAAACAACAGAAATTTGTTTGCCAGCCGAGGAAGGGCGCAAAGGGGTCATAGCTCCAGAGGAATTAGCAGACGGTGGGGCAGAAAAAGAAACTGAACAGATCATTCAACAAGAACAAGTCACATCTGAGCTTAGAAAGAGTGTCTCTTTAATACCGGTCGTTGAGCAGGAGGATGCTATTGAAAGAGACAGAGAGCTGTTGGGAGTGAAGATCGGAGAACATGAAAGTGCTTCTGAGGAGCACACGGTTCAGAAGAAAAAGATGGAAATGGGTGAGCTTATTGAAATAGATACTACAGCTGTAAGGGGGGATGGACAGGAGAGACAACTGTTGCAGGAAAAGCTGACAGATAAAGATATTGCTCCCAGAGGCCAGATGGACGAGCAGAGAGTGGTGCTGGATGAGAAAATAATAGAAAAGCAGGCTATTATAGAGAGTGTGATGGCAGCTGCAGACCAGATGGATCGGGGATGGAACCCTGGGGCAGAGATCTTGGACTTAGACAATGGGACAATCCAAACCAAAATAAAGGAAATATCGGAGGAACTGGAGAGCGCCCCACAGATAGAGTCATTAGCCATGCATAGAGAGAGTCAAGTGTCAGAAAGTCCATACAGAAGCACAGAAGAGCTGCTACAAGGAGGAACAGAACCATTGTCACATTCAGAGCCAGTTGTAGACACAAGGAAAGGCTCACTGTCTCAGGGAGAGACAGACCCACTGTCTCAGGGAGAGACAGACCCACTGTCACAGAGAGAGACAGATCCAATGTCACAGAGAGAGAGAGACCCACTGTCTCAGGGAGAGACAGACCCACTGTCACAGAGAGAGACAGACACACTGTCACAGAGAGAGACAGACCCATTGTCACAGAGAGAGACAGACCCACTGTCACAGAGAGAGACAGACCCACTGTCACAGAGAGAGACAGACCCACTGTCACAGAGAGAGACAGACCCAATGTCACAGAGAGAGAGAGACCCACTGTCACAGAGAGAGAGAGACCCTCTGTCACAAGGACAGATAGAAACAGTACAACAGTCAGTGAAAGAACTGCTCTCACAAACAGAGACAGAATCACAGCCACAAGGAGAGAAAGAACCGCTGCCACATGCAGAGACCGAACTTTTACCAGTCATAAGCACAGAACAAATGCTGTGTGCAGGATTGGCACCATACCTATCAAAGGAGCCATCCCTCTCACATGACCAAGGCACAGGTAATAACAATTTGCATTATTTAACGTATTACATTCCATGAGAGCCACATTACTTACAGACACATTATACTTAGTGTACAGTATGTGTTCCAGGTGCATTCATGTTAAAACTTCTGGCTTTGGATGCTGGCAGCAGCACATCACTGCCGATCTTGTCTGCAATATGAAACTCTACATTTTTAGTGCTGTGCACAGACCACAAGGAAACCTCTTTTTATGCAGGGTCCTATAGAGTGGGCAACACTGACTGTTGACAAACATATGATATAGTAGAGCCTTTCACTGCAGACCTCTGACGGCAGATGGGTTATAGCTGCATTACCTTAGCAGAGCTTAAGACTGATCATACAGCTTAACGGGACATTTACATACTATACAGTGAATGTTTCATTTATAAATTAGCAATAACATATACATATTGACACATTTACGAAGCGGTCTTCTTCCATAAGACACCTTCTGGCCCTGGAGAACACCCATTAACTTGTAAGGTGTCTTACAGCACTAAAAGGTGCATTATGGCAAAAGACTGCTTAGTAGACATGGCCCATTATGCTTGCGTCTTGTTTTCTTCCTGTCTTAAGTGTATTTGAATCATTCAGATAAGTTGCAGCACAATGCTTGACTCAGTTTGAAGGGTCATGGTAATAGGAACATGGGTTAGCGTAGCAGCAGCCTACATTTGACATCATTTATTATTCCTTTTTACTAAACTGGTAAATACTGTAGTGCTTTCAGTTAAAACAAAATGATTTGGAGAAACGCAGCTTTATTCTTTTGCTGCTTCAGGGACCCACATCCCAATGCTCTGCAATGATTAGTTATCTCCTCTGGCAGCAAAGGATTATTGTTCACAGGATTTCCCCCTCTTCACCCATTTGATACATTTCCAGTGAAACTACATTTTCTATTGCTCTTTACTGATAACCTTGTGTGTTTGTAGGTTCAACACTCCCAGCAATGGAAGCAGGGACTCCTCCTACCGAACGCGGTGATAGCAGAGAGTCATACTTTATTGAGGGCAAGCCCTGGTCAGGTGAATGTTCTAATATATGCTAACTACAAGGGTACCACATTTAGGGGCTTATATTCTATATCTGCCGAAGTGGAGTCCTTGGCCAAAATTCCTCATTGTAGTCAAGGGGGAATTCCAGACGAAAACAATGTGAAATGCCGAATCGGCGTATAAAGAGTAAGCCCCTTAGATATAATAACAGAATGTTTGGATTTTTGTTTGTTTTCTCCACACCAAGTGGCTTTTTGGCAGATACCCCACGGCTATTTCTGCACAATATGTGCAGAATCAATGAAAAGCCCCATTCACGTGAACACTATCCAGTGAAGGGGGGGGGGGGTGGATTCTGTATCAGTGTGGAGGTGGGTAAAGGGGCAAGTGCAAGATTGTTTAAGCTCAGGTTTAATTTAATACAAAAAGAGACTAATTATGCGAACATATGTAACCCTTCTATTTTTCTGTACCTCAGACTTCACTATAGGGTGCTGAGTCCTTACTCCTGTAATATGTGCTCCACGTGCGTGGAGTTAAACAACGGGACACAACTACAACAGCATTTACTATATAATTGAAGTTGATATATTAATGAATAGCAAGTACTACTTCCTGGTAAAATATTTTATAAATAAATAAGTACTTTGTTCTCCCTGCAACCAGGATCACTACACACAAATCACAATACCTCTATACACATTACACATAAGCGCTGCACGGGTGTGTTTGTGTTAATGTCAACCTAGGAGGTCTCCCAATACTGGGTATTCAGGCCTACAAGTGAGGTGCAGGAACACTGTCGGAGCTCGTGTCTATAATTGAATGTAGCAGTTCTGTTCTTCGCAAAGTTTACTTCAGTGCCACTGTCTCCTATGACGATTGGGGAATCCCCTCCGTCGGTTGTCACTCCTCGGAATGGCTCCCGGTCACTCTCTTGGGCTCTCGCTCCATCTCTCTCGCTTTGGCCACTTTGCACTCGCCCGTTGCGTGACACGTGTAAATCCTATCTCACAGGTCACTCTGGATTGAGCCTGAAGTCCTTCGGGCCCACGCGGATCTGACTGTAACTGTCATGGCTTCCCCCTTTTAACAACTCCTCTCCCTCTTAGTCCCTCCTTCACCAGCCTCTCTGCTGGCTCATCATAGTCAAATGTCCATTGGAGAGGAACCTGCTAGGGGGCAGTGTGCATGTGTTGCTTGCAATACACAGGGGGTTACACATATTTGTGGACTCAGGAAGCAGGGTAAGTCACAATATTAGTAATATCACTATAGGATCTACCTCATTTTACTACTAGACTCAAACCGGTAAGACCTCATATTTTTCATACAGCTTGACCACCAGATGATGATGTTTCTTTTATAGGTGACCTTCTGACCACTGATCTGGCACTCAGATACAGCTCATATGGTGACAGAAGCCAGGAAGTGTGCAGTGCAGCAGCCTCCAAATTTACAGGTAAAGGGGTACAGAATAAGGTTACTTTGTGCCATGTGAATATGGGGCATTCCTTGGGCTTCCCAGATCAGTGGCAGATTTCCAGCGGAGACAAGCCTGTTGTGTTTGTGAATTCAGAATCTCTCAGGGCTATTTGTGCATTGTGCCAACTTTATATTCACTGAATTTAGGAGCTCTCTGGTTTCCAGCTAAGGAAAACAGGAAGCTCTCACAATCCTCAATGCTGTGTTACACTCAGGAACCTTTAGTAGAAGAGTTCATGTATTAAATGTAAACAACAAGACTCTCTTCATACCATGATGACCAGTCAAGGTCAAACAATTCACACAATTTCATTATGCCTTGACTTTGGTTTTAGCTTGCTTGGCAGTGTGCTGGCTTTAGGCTTTGCAGGGTCGAAGGTGGCGCCCCCTACACCCCCGTGTAAAATGTTAAGGGGATTTACCCTGAAGAGCGCCCCCCTGGCAGTGTTGCGGCGTTATGAAGTCACGACGGCATGTGATGTCACGTGGCGATGGCAACGCGACGTCATATTACATCACATCGTAATTTTACGTCGGTCATCATGGCAACGAGACGCTACAGGAGGCGGGCCGGAGAAGGTAAGACCAACCTCTCAAAGAACACACACCTATCTCTAGGTGAGAAACAGTCCTGTCGGTCCAGGGGCCCCGCGCTCCCTCCCCATCATCCTGTCGGCTCTAGGATCCAGTTCCAGGAGAGCTGGAGGAGGGGGGGACCCCCAGCCCCCTCCTCCAGCTCCTGCCTCTGGTCGGGTGGAAGTTGGATCCCAGCGCCGACTGGAATGAGAAAAGGAGGGAGCGCGGGGAGCCCAAAATCCTAACCTTCCAACATGATGTATTTAAAGAGATCATCGGAATTGACCAGGTCATGCTTTGGGTTTCTGATTTCTAATATCGATCCAGTGGCATACTGTAGACGGACGTTCATAGAGGTATGCAAGAGAGACTGATTATTGTGAAATTAAAGAAGGCTTTTTATTGCGCCTATTTCCTCAACATCAGGAAACCATCCAAACATGGGGTAAACAAAGCTTCTATTTATTTGGGAGTATTTCTAGTGAAACACTATGGAGTTCACAACTCCCCTAGATAAGCATGTCTCTCAGCCCCAAAACATATAGCATGAAATAAGCAGATATACGAAGTCTCTTAAGAATGAAAGTCTTATCTGTTCCTTGGAGGGAAAATCTTCTCTGTTCCTGGTTCAGCTCCCTTCCCTCAGGGTGTGTCAGCATTCAGGTTTAGAAGTTTTCCCTGTGTCTTGAAAGCAGCTATGCTGTGTCTTCTGGCAGAGCTCAAGACAGGTTGTGAGAGTAAAGACAATCTCTCCTCTCTCTCCAAAGTTCAGCTCAGTATGAGCTAAGGAGACACCCTTCCTGTCTCAAAAGACAGGCTTTTGTAAGCAATCTAAATCAGGCAGGTGGTGTTTATTAATTGACTACCAGCAGTTAACCACAACACTGCTAGATTAAAGGCACATTACTTGAACAGGGATTACTCCCCTGTTACACATACCAAAAAAAACCAATGTTGAACAGCATTACTTTTCAATTACCAAGCAACATTTAAAAGTATTAATCTAAATCTCAACAGATTTGCATAACGTCATTTATCTGTATATGTGTAGTAACATATGGCATTCAATTGTTCCCAATGTTTGCTTTGGTTTATATTTTTATACATTATTCATATTCCTCATTAGCCTCCTAAAATATTCAGAATTTCTTTAAACCACCATCCTCGAGAGATGCGATTCATGCTGTTATTTGTTTCTGTACTTTATGTAGGTCTTGCATGTTTTATTTATTATAAAGTGACTGGAAAAGTAGACTATACTCCAGAAATAACCAGAGTACAATTTTGTATAAAAGCAGAAGCCCGTTCCTTTAAAGTGTGCCCTGGAAGAAGGTACATTAAGTATCAATGCTCCAAAAACAGGTGCTTGTGATAACTGACAGGTAACATGGGTAGTATACTGCATTAAAGGTGCAGTCCTACACAGAAGCATGTATGTCAACTCTCATTGTATGTATGTATTTCTTCATTGTAAAAAGTTGTATCTCATAGACTTCCATGGAATATCACTAATAAAAAAACAGTACTTTTCCATGAAAATGTTTTTGAAGTGAAACATCTTCGCTGGCACCTGCACCTACTAAGATTTCATGGCACAAATCTCCTTCATGGAGACAGAAGTGACGTCATTGTAGTTTGTTGACTGCCTGCTGGGAGTTGTAGTTCGGGGGCCGGATGTCAAGCATCCAAAGGAAATCAGAAGGGAAGGTCCGAGTGACTACAAGTCCAATCAACCCCAGCTATAGATGACAGGCACTGTACTTCAGTCTTTGTACGCTGTCAAGTCCTAGAAGTTTTTATATATATATATATATATAATCAAAAAATAAATAGATGTTACCGTTCTGTGGCTAACGAAATGCTTTTATTTGTGCGAGCTTTCGAGATACACTGATCTCTTCTTCCGGCGATGTTACAATGAATGAAGCAAAAGGTATACTTAAAAACAGTGTCTCTTGGAATGTTATCTGTGCTGTTACTTCCCCCGGTGTGGATGTGTTTTATGGCTAGAGGTGTCAAAAGGTTACTGAAAGCAAGTGAAGGAAGAGTGTGTATGTGTATCAGTGTGAATAAAAATGAATGGAGAGCCCACAGAATATATAGTGCTTTACACAAGGTGTGTGTGGAGTGGGAGTGGATATAAATGGTGTGGGTGGGTGTGGAAATGTGAGAGTTTGTAGCGCAACTAAAAGTGTGTGTGGATACTAAGTGGTCCCTATTGGTGTATAGGGATGGAAAAACAAGGAGTATTAGTATGTGTGAGAGACAGATGTGTGTGCATACATATAGCACAGTATGTACAGACATGGCCTTTAACGCTCATGGGACGAGAGTTCACTAGTGTCAGTAATGACTCATAAAATTTCGATCTCTGTTTAGGCCACTGCTAAGTGTCCCGAACAGTTGCATAAATTTGTATTCATGCAACCGTCTCTCTTTCGGGGTTTTAAGATTACCTTTGAGTATGGCAACCCTCAGATCGTTCATCTTATGGCCAGAGTCACCTTTTGACACCTCTAGCCATAAAACACATCCACACCGGGGGAAGGAACAGCACAGATAACATTCCAAGAGACACTGTTTTTAAGTATACCTTTTGCTTCATTCATTGTAACATCGCCGGAAGAAGAGATCAGTGTATCTCGAAAGCTCGCACAAATAAAAGCATTTCGTTAGCCACAGAACGGTATCATCTATTTATTTTTTGATTATTGAAGCTCGGCTAACACGGTACTGATACCTCTAAATGTATATATATATATATATACACACACACACACTGTTTGTTTGTGTATGTGTACATACTGTATATACACACCAACACACACATTCCCAATGAGTATAAATATAGATACAAGACAGAAGTGGAAAACATGCAAGGTGTGTAAATGAATTGTATATACATTAATATAATATAGTAACTGTGATGATTATAAAAAAAAACTAGGGTGTGTGTGCGCCGAGCATGCGCGTTCTAAGTCAAACTTCTTTGGGTTTTGTCAATTAAATTGTGTTTTGATTTTTATGATTTAGATTGAATTAAAGACTTTTGAGAGTAATGGCATTTAGATACATTTATTTTGGATTGTAAAGTATCTTACTTTAGTTATTATAAGTCAATTATATAATGTATTCCAAGTGAAAGTATGGACATTTCAACACAAAAATAAATTATACTCAAATCTCTTTAATTGAATTAAAAACTTCACCATCACAAATACAATTTCTGTGACAAAGCTACAATGACGTCACTTCCGTCTCCATGAAGGAGATTTGTGCCATGAAATTTTAGGTGCAGGAGCCAGCGAAGACGTTTCACTTCAAAAACATATTTTTCATGGCTTGATTTGGAAAGATTCAATCTACTTTAAAGTGATACTTTTATGAATTTGTATCCAGTGTCTTGTGAAATAAGTTCTGATTAGATACACAATGTATTTGTACCTTTCTCTGTTTGTCTAATGATGGCATCATAATTACTTTCTATGAAAGAGCAAAGGGAAAATGTAGCCTTTCTCAATCTGTAGATGCAAGATTTCAGTTTTCTAAAAAAAAATAATTAGTTAAAACATTTAAAAAAAATCCTCTAAGGCATTTAGTTACCATGGAAACATACATTTTTTTTAAAGAGATATACAATTACTTATACTTTTTTCTTATAAGAAGACAACCATTAACTACATATTTAATTCATTAAACATACAAATACCAATAATGCAAACTAATTGTAAGAGTGTCTGTCACTTTCAAAACTCTGGGGCCTATTCACAAAGCAGTGATAAAATCAGTGCATTAGCACCCGACTATGGGGCCTATGCACTAAACGCCAGAAAAAAAATCGCCTGTCTGTTTAAATCGGCAGTTTTTACAGCGTTGCTATCACAGTATGTATAAAGCCCAGAATACCTGTGATAGCAACATTTGCAAAACTGGCGAGTAGCCGGCGACCTGATGATCACCTCTCTGAAAAGCGCTCATCCGGCGATTTATGATTTATTTCTGCTGCAGAGAGAGAGACGCCTCTCCCTGCGCAAATCTCGGCAGAGATCAAACATTTTTACTGTAAAATGTAATGCTAGTGTATTGTAGTAGGGGGTCTCCGGAGCAGAACCTCGTTGATTTGAGGTCCGGGGACCCCTGCTACCTGAGATACAGGCCCTGTTAAGGGGTGCCGGTATTTCCTATGCATTTTATTCTCACGGTTACGTGACGCGGGACATTTAACTGCATAGGAGATACTGGCACCCCATAACGGGGCCTGTATTTCGGGAAGCAGGGCGTCCCCGGACCTCAAATCAACGAGGTTCTGCTTCGGAGACCCCCTGCTACAATACACTAGTATTACAACCCAAATAAAAAATTGAATACATTTGTTACCGTAGCGGCTACCTGCTATCGTAATTAAGCTGCTTTAATGTCATTTTTATTTATAGTGTGCAGGAGTAGGGGGTCTCCTGAGATGAACCGCATTGATTTCAGCCTCGGGTACCCCCTGCTTCCCTAGTTACAGGCCCTCCCTCGTATGGGGGGCCGGTATCTCCTCCAGTATTTAAATCCCACGGTCACGTGACGCGGATGATTTAAAAATGGCGGCAATACCGGCACCCGATGCCCCATCGGGGCCTGTAACTCGGGAAGCAGGGGGTCCCTGAGGCAGAAATCAAAGCGGTTCAGCTCAGGAGACCCCCTGCTCCCGCACACTATTAGTAAAAATTACATTAAAGCAGCTTCATTACCTTAGCGCAGAGGTGCGCAAACGTTTAAGTTTGCGTCCCCCTGTCTCCGCTCCCCCTTACCTATGCCCCCCGTCCTTACCTGCTCTCAGGCTCCACGCATCATATGATGTCACGACATCATGTGATGCATTGCTATTTGACCCCGCGGTGTCATTTGATGCCGCGTTGTCATGGTGACGCGTCAGGAAAGAGCCGGCTGAGAGCAGCTAAGTGACGTTGCCTCAGTTGCTACAGGCCTCAAGCCTCCTCCAGCATTTAATTTACATACCTGGGGGAAAAGCGCGGGGGCTCTGCAACCGAGTGCCCCCCTTATAAATTCCCACGCCCACCCTGGGGGTGCGTCACCCAGTTTGCGCACCGCTGCCTTAACGGATAGCCGCAAAGGCAATGAAGGGGTTAAGACACAATAGCAGATTTATTGAGGGCAGAGGGGGTGGGTGAAGCAGGTACTTGGCCCTTCACTCACCCGCGGAAACCACCCGAGGGCCACCAGACACCTGCTGGAACCTCCCGAGGGCCCCCAGACACCCGCAGGGACCACCTGGAGGCCCACGGACACTCGCAGGGACCTCCAGGGGACCCTCACCGGCCTCTGGTATCAATCCTTAGTATAAAAGAATAAAAAATGCATTTATGTGGGGGCACAGGGGGTGGGTGGGTTGTTTATTGGTGGTTAGTACATATTGTAATGTTTATTGGGGGAAGAGGGGGTGAGTGAAGGGCCAAGTACCCGCTTGTCTCACCCCTTATTCCCCCAATAAAGCTACTGCTGTTCCTTAACTCCTTCATTGCTTAGCGGTTAAGGGACACCTGCGGGGATCAACCGAAGATGTGACGTCATCCAAAGGGAGTGACGTCACATCCTTTCCAAAAATTTACTCTGTCACATGGTTTCATACAACCAATAAGATTGGGGATGTACATCTCACAATCTGATTTGGTTGAAGTAACGTGACAGCAGCCATCTTGGTTTTGATGACCTCATCTTAAAGGGAAAGGAAGCACAGCCTTTCTGATTGGCTGGCTTGACATCCTTTACATGACATCACATCCAAAAAAGTTAAATAAATAGTCACATGGTTATCCCAGCCAATCAGATGGTGCGGGAACCATTTCTCACTCAAATGTGACGTCACAGGCCGTATAAAAGCCAGTCTCATTTGAAGGAAAGAAGCTCAAGGAGCAAGATCTCCCCCCCAATTGGATTGTAAGGGTTGTACAGATGAAGATGGATGAAGCTAAAGAAGAAGAAAGAAGACCCACAATTGGATTACAGTTAACAGATGAAGATAAAGAAAAAAAGAAAGTAGAAAAGGACTTTGTACAGTACTTTACCTGAGGACCGTGGCTGTTCAGGATCCTGGCTTTGTTCGAGAGCTTCCGGAGACCCCTGGAATCGGAGGGTGAAGACATCTAAAGGTAAGAAAAACCATTGAATGTGTGTTATTTTAATTTTGCAGGTTTTTTCATTGTATTTTTTTTTTATTTGTATTTTTTTCATTGCCCATTGATTGTCAATGTATTCCCCTTTAGGGATATATATATATATATATATATATATATATATATATATATATATATATATATATATATATTTTGGCAAGTGCTTGCTTTTATTTCTTTTAAATGTATTTTGGTTGTTTGATTTTAAATATTGCTGTTATTAATTTTGTGTTTTGATTTTGAATTATGGGATTTTTTGTTGTGTTTTCAATAGTTTATTTCTGTAATTTTTTCGGTGTTTGCTTGGTAATTGTGGTTTATTTTTGGTCTTATGCTTTTTAGTAATAGTGTTTATTTTGTGTTTTCTTTTATTTATTTATGTTTTTTTGGTGTTTGGATTTTTAATTCGGGTGCTTATTTGGTTATTGCTTTATTGATTTCTTGTATTTGTTGTGTTTACTTTTTTTATTGTTGTTTATTTGGTGATTGTTTTGACTGAATTTGACATTGTTGGTGGTAGTTTTTTTTTTAGGTTGACCATTGACTGTGATACTGTACCAATCAATTGGTTTATTGGCATTTGAAATGTTTTTATTTTTCTATGTAATGTGTTTTATTTTGGGCCTGTTTTTTTTTTTTTTTTTGCTTCCCCATTTATTGCTATAGTGTTAAAGCATGCCCATATTATATGGGCATGCTTTAAAACTGTGCCAATCAATGTGTAGCAGGGGTGGTGTCCCGGGTAGAGTGGTTATGCCTCCTGGGTGGGTAGCGTGGGAGGGTGGGTTAACCCCTTAATGACTATAGCGGTTACTGCAAAAAACAGGAGGTTTGCCATTCTTTGCCCTATCGGACGACTTTTTGGTCTCTGACTGTTTAGGGCCGATAAAAAGCCATTATAGCGCGATACTGCACTGTTATCACTGCTTTGTGAATAGCAGAGCAGGCAGTATCATGCTATAAAAGCATTTATCGCCAATTTAACCACTTATCACTGATTTGTGAATAGGCTCCATTGTGTTTTCTTGTTGTCGAAAACAGGGGTATGCAAACTGGGGGGCTACAAGATTTATTAAGGGGGGCGCCAGGCGAGGAGGACGGCGAAAGAAGAGGACGGAGGACTGCCAGAGCGGAGCAGGGCAACAGAGGAGTTGGATGGCGGGAGTGAAGCAGAACGACCTGGGAGGAACACGCCCCAGCAGTCCGACCTGGCAGTTTTCACTGAGTTTCCATGTCTGATGCTGCTATAGCATGCTCCTCCCCGGCCGTCCTCCTCCTCTGCTGCCGCCCTTCTTCACTCTGGCGGTCTCCCGTCCTCTTCTCCCGCCACGCCCTCTTCTGCCACCGCCCTGCTCCACTCCCGCGGTTCTCCTCTCCCACTGTCCTCCACTACCAAAGCCAGGTAGGCATTGTTAAGGAAGTGAGAGAAGGGGGTGAGAGGAGAGGGAGGAGAGAGGAGGAAGAGAGTGGCTCAGAAGAGGAGGAGAGTAGTGAGAGAGGAAGATTAAGAGGAAGAGGGGTGAGAGTGGAGGAGGTGAGGGGTGAGAGGAGACAAGGGGAGTGAGAGAGAAGGTGTGCGGGGGAGAGGGATGAGGGGTGATGAGGGGGGAGAAAGGGGAAGGAGATGAAGAGGGGGTGAGAAAAAAAATGCATTAGGAGTTTAAATAATTTATAAAAAATTGCAGTCAGTATTATCTTATCTACACCGTGTTTTTCTTTTTAAACATAAAATTTGTATTTTTACGTATTTTAATTCACATTTATATTGTATACCTATTAATAAAGTTTTTTTTTTCATGTGATTTGGATTACATCAGGCAGTGGGGGCCCGACTAATATAACAGATGAAAAGGGGGGCTCGGGGTAAAAAGTTTGCTCACCCCTGGTCTAGACGAGAGTGGCCCTCACTGTATGAGAGAGTAACACTCACTAGCACCTATGTAATATGTTGTGACGTGGATTAACGCACAGTTAAAGATTCATTAACTTAGTTAACCACCTAGTTGGATTTGTGTAGTGGTGTGAGGAGAAAGAAGGAGCCATGCCGTGTAAGAGTCGGACACACGGAAACAGAATGGGGTCTATGTACTAATATTTTATTTAAAAAAAAAACGTGCATCAAATTTTCAGCGCCAATGATTTAACGCACCAAATAGTTTTTTTTGTCGCAATGTACTCTTTCAATTCCTTTTTGGGAAACAGTTCTTTATACATAGTCCCCACTGATTAAGCAATCTTCACAATATGAATGCATTTGTTTTTCCCCCTTAGATTTACGCCCTATTATTGTGGATATTAATTCCCGTGGCCCGTCGCGCATTCTGAGTGCATTCAGTGGCAGCGTCCTCAACTTACCGCAGTTTGTGCAGCTGATGGAGACATTCCTGGGGAAGGGAACCCCCCTTCCAATTGTGAACAAGCTAGCGGCCTTTATACAGACGAAATACGTTGAGACAGAACAGGAGAAAATGGCGATGTTATCTAAAGTAATGTCTGACTTCCTGCCCCCCCACCTCCTGCTATGAAGAAACATGTTTACCAAGGACAGGAAGGAACAGTGTACATTTATCACACTGCTGCATGGAAACATGGCCCTGGGATGATTAAACCATTGGAAGGGAGGTGGTGTAGATGCCGGCAACATATTGTATATAAAAGTGTTTCCGATCCCTCTAACATAAAAAGAGCGGGCACCAAACCGCAAACATAACAAGATCAAGTGTCTGTGCTACTCCACTGTTTCTTCTTCAACTCAATTAAATAGGTACTCTAGGATCAAATTTGCATTGTACTTAAAAAACATGAAGGTACAAAGCAGCGCTAGCTATAGTGAATTTTGTATGCGATTAACTTCAATGGGCTTATTGGGCAGACACCAGCCAATATAGCCTTGTGAATGTATCACGTAGGTATATAATTTATCCTTCATGAATCACTGCTGGCACTGTATTACGTAAGTTAGTGGCACTGACACAACTTTGCCCCAGAGTTTTTGCACTGTTTATGGTGCGTGAAATGTTAATATGACCCAGTGCCAGCTCATTGCAGCCTTAGCCATGTTACTATATCTCATTATGATCTCATTATGACTCGGCTGCTAAAAAGTTAAGTGTAAGATCTCCGTGATATGTATTCCTAATGCACGTGTTTTTGTACAATGTATATTGTGGCGTGCGCATGCAGTGTCATGTAACAATCATCTTTGCAGTGAAGATATTTACTTTCTGCACAGCTACACATAATATACCTAATGTAACAACGACAGGGCGGATAGATCATAAAGATAGCATAAGCTTTCCAAATGTCACCACTTAAGTGGGGAGTGGGGAGACTGGCTGTCTCAATGTAGTGCTTAAGGCTGCGCTTATAGTGCCTTGCGATGCGACGTCGCTCCAAAACAAATCTATTGACTCCGTCGCAAGCACTTAAAGTAAGCGCGACGGAGCGACCAAAAATTTTGAAGCCGGGTAAATTTAATTTTTTAGAGACAGTCGCCACATGTGACTGTCTCTAAACCAATCACAGAGCGCTCCCCGCCCCCTTCGTGACGTCACTGGCCTTGTCGCCAGCGATGTCGCTTAAAACTAAAGTTTAACTTTCGCTAGTGGCGACAGGTGACGTCATCGGTCGCGGCCCGGCACTATAAACGCGGCCTAATAATGATAACTTACAATTGTTTTTAGTTTATAATGTTACATTTATATAACAGCTTTCAGTTCCATAGAACTTTGCAATAGTAAACCAGTGGCTTTAATGAAACCAGCTCAGGATTAGCAAAATAAACGTACATATAGTTGATGTTTATTCTGGTTCCCTAGTTGCACCTTCTTTCCTTTCACTGATACAAGGGCCAGCAAAACACTGCAGAGGAACTGTATAGGTGGCAGGAGAAAGGTACTGGTACAGCTTTGTTGGGTTAATGAATCTTGTCTTGATGACTCAGGTCCGTCATGATGCCGTTATTGCGCGACAGAAGCTGGTGCTGCAGGCACTCTTTGAGAAATGGGACAATAATGGGTCTGGTTTCCTGGAATTGGACGAGGTGACGGCAGTACTGGCCAAATACAAGGAGGGCATGGAATCAGAGGTGGTGGTAAGAGGTGTGTGAGCAGCTCCAATCCTAAAATCACAACATACTCATTTACATCTCCTAGGATTTGAAATTTAAAATCTAATTGTCACAATGTCTTCTATATTGGAAGTCTGTGGAACAACACCAAGAATCTGAACACCACAGACATAATATTCAAGACAGCTATATACTTAGGGTGAGAGCCACAAAGCTCTGTTAAATCAGTGCTCATAACATGACATTATCTAGTGTTACCTAAACCAGAAACAGACATTATTTTCCCTGTGGGTACTGCATATCCACAAAGCTAAGTATATGCAAACACAACGGCAGTTCTACATGTTATGAGCATATGCTTAACGGACGTTATTGTAGCGCAATGGTGCGTTAGCTTCCGATAATGTGACATTAAGGATGTTTTACTCCCACCCAGACACTGGAAAATGGTGGTGGTGGTGAAGAGGAGGAGGAGGCACTGCTACCACCACAAACATCCTCTTTCAGGGTCTGGATAGGAGTAACACCAAGTTAAGGTATTACAACTAACGTAATGTTAAGTCCATGCGTTAACCTTAACAGACTTGAGTAGATAACAATGTTATGATGCCTCATTTTGTATATAATTTGTATTTCATTATCATTAACAGACTTTATAGTTAAGGCAATGCCCGTTAACGTTATGTTATTAGCCTTTGAAGATATGTGGGAAGGCTAAACGGAGGTTAAATTGGGTTAATGACACGTTAAGTCCCTTAACGAAGCTTTGTGGATCAGGGACATAGTCACTTGGAGTAGCTTGTTCCAATCCCATGGAAGAATCTTAGCATTTTGGCATGATTGGCGATTACAGTACTTTTATCTAAGAAAGTCACTATTTTGTGAGTTTTAGATGAACAATGTCCCACCATTTTATATGCTTTGCTGGTCACTTGCAAATTGCTTTGCTCTTAGCACTAAGCTTCTCTTGGATGCTACACAAGGCTGCTTGATATTGAGACTGCTCAACAATGTTTATGGTTTATTTAATTTTTTTACTTTTTGAGGTTTTGTTACCCAAAGTGTCATGATAATATCATGCGATATTGGGTATTTTGGTCAATCTGGTGCTTCAGGGGTTAATGAGCTTGAGTTTAGAAATACCATATGCTGGGTCGTCAAACAACATTATTGGAGTTTGATTTGAAAAGTACAAAGCCATATATTTTATTGCCTGTTAACGCCTTGGCAGGCCTAGTGTCCGAAAACATAAATACTCTCTCCAGAGCGTGCAACAGTTCATTCAGAGCCCAAAGCATTACTTATGACATTTTTTAATATATGTAAACATACAGTGCTTAGGTTACAGAAAAAAGGATTACAACAACATACAGTTATCAAAGTGTGAACCCCGCTACAGCTAAATACTGAGTATGTATGAAAAGTAAGGTGCTATGGGTAATATGATAGGTAAATAGCAAAGAAGCAAGAACCCAGATGTAACACTCAAAGTTTAAAGGTGTTAGTGACAATCTTAAAAAATCTTTAATGTTAAACTGATTAAAATAATGGGTAATAACCCATTATTTTAATCAGTTTAACATTAAAGATTTTTTAAGATTGTCACTAACACCTTTAAACTTTGAGTGCTACACCTGGGTTCTTGCTTCTTTGCTATTTACCAAACAACATACAGTTACAATAAATGCAGAACAGTTTCTCAAAATAAAAAGTATAAAGCATAAAATAAAACCCTATACATTACCATAAGTCATATGTTTTCTCCCAGAGTGGTCACTGGTATGGAAGTGAGACTCACATGTTTGGTCCAAATACACCTCTGTTGAAATCTAAAAATCTCATACATTGCCCAGACTTAAATATTATTTTTTTCTCATGGAAACCATATATCTCACCTTCTATCGTAAATTGGCTGTGAAATTGACAGTTTTATGACAGTAAAAAAAAAACTTTACCCACCAGCATTTTAAAACTTTGCCTCAGTAGACACACACATAATTTCACTTCTGTAATACTTACACCCACGTGAGCTACATTATTACATTCACGCGCTCATGGCGGATACGACAAGACGAAACATGACCGTCTTACCCCTAAACCTGAGCGACAAATTAATATCTGTCCCTTAATACGTGCTAGACCTCCCATATCTGGTCTTATAGCGTTCATCTCTCTGTCATGAATGCAAATATCAAAATGGTATACTTCAGCATTGCTGTCAAGTCCATGATTCCATATTTCATATCTTTTGGATGGTGTGGGATAGTCCCACCCCTCTGGTAATCCATAAACCTCTTCCAGAGAATGCTTTGAAAAACCTTTTGTTTTGGTCAGAGAACTCATCTCTGACAGAACATAGGTCCTTATCTCAAAATAATATCAGTTTAACCCTAGTCCTGGCCGAGGCGTTAACAGGCAATAAAATATGTCTTTGTACATTTAAAATCCAACCAATTAAGTGCTGTTTGAAACCAAGCATTTTGTATTTCTAAACTCAAGCTATAGCTCATTAACCCCTGAAGCACCAGATTGACCAAAATACCCAATATGTCAGGCCTGCCCAACTCGTAAAGTGAGAAGGGCCGAACTGCTCCAAGGGAAAAAAAATTGGGCAGCACGGGTTAAATCATCATCATCATCATCATCATCATCATCATCATCATCTCTTCTCCAGCACCTCTCATCATCATCATCATCCTCATATCTCCCCCAGAACCCCTCAGTATCAACCTTTACGATACTCCCCATCTATCTCTCATACCCCCATTTCTCCCCCTCACCCACACAATACCCCCCTCCACATCAAACACACAATACCCCCTCCACATCAAACACACAATACCCCCTCCACATCCCCCCAGCCCATTCCATGTGAGCAGCCCCCCCCCAAGTCAGCATCCCATGTCAGCATCCCCCCCACAAGTCAGCATCCCTCCCATGTCTCTCTTCCCTCAATATGACACTCTCTCCCCCTCCCCTAAATGACACTCTCTCCCCATCCTCTCAATATGACTCTCTCCCCCTCCCCTCAATGACACACTCTCCCCCTCCCCTCAATATGACACACTCTCCCCCTCCCCTCAATATGACACACTCTCCCCCTCCCCTCAATATGACACTCTCTCTCCCTCCCCTCAATGACACTCTCTCTCTCCCCCCCTAAATGACACGCTCTCCCCCTCCCCTCAATATGACACTCTCTCCCCCTCCCCTCAATATGACACTCTTTCCCCCTCCCTTCAATATGACACTCTCCCCCTCCCCTCAATATGACACACTCTCCCCCTCCCCTCAATATGACACACTCTCCCCCTCCCCTCAATGTGACACACTCTCCGCTCCCCTCAATATGACACACTCTCCCCCTCCCCTCAATATGACACAGTCTCCCCCTCCCCTCAATATGACACTCTCTCTCTCCCTCCCCTAAATGACACGCTCTCCCCCTCCCCTCAAGATGACACTCTCTCCCCCTCCCCTCAATATGACACTCTTTCCCCCTCCCCTCAATATGACACACTCTCCCCCTCCCCTCAATATGACACACTCTCCCCCTCCCCTCAATATGACACACTCTCTCTCCCTCCCCTAAATGACACGCTCTCCCCCTCCCCTCAAGATGACACTCTCTCCCCCTCCCCTCAATATGACACACTCTCCCCCTCCCCTCAATATGACACACTCTCCCCCTCCCCTCAATATGACACTCTCTCTCCCTCCCCTCAATGACACTCTCTCTCTCCCCCCCTAAATGACACGCTCTCCCCCTCCCCTCAATATGACACTCTCTCCCCCTCCCCTCAATATGACACTCTTTCCCCCTCCCTTCAATGACACTCTCCCCCTCCCCTCAATATGACACACTCTCCCCCTCCCCTCAATATGACACACTCTCCCCCTCCCCTCAATGTGACACACTCTCCGCTCCCCTCAATATGACACACTCTCCCCCTCCCCTCAATATGACACAGTCTCCCCCTCCCCTCAATATGACACTCTCTCTCTCCCTCCCCTAAATGACACGCTCTCCCCCTCCCCTCAAGATGACACTCTCTCCCCCTCCCCTCAATATGACACTCTTTCCCCCTCCCCTCAATATGACACACTCTCCCCCTCCCCTCAATATGACACACTCTCCCCCTCCCCTCAATATGACACACTCTCTCTCCCTCCCCTAAATGACACGCTCTCCCCCTCCCCTCAAGATGACACTCTCTCCCCCTCCCCTCAATATGACACTCTTTCCCCCTCCCCTCAATATGACACACTCTCCCCCTCCCCTCAATATGACACACTCTCCCCCTCCCCTCAATATGACACACTCTCCGCCTCCCCTCAATATGACACTCTTTCCCCCTCCCCTCAATATGACACTCTCTCCCCCCCTGCAACTCACATCACTCTCCCCCCTGCAACTCACATCACTCCCCCACTGCAACTCACATCACTCCCCCCCCTGCAACTCACATCACTCCCCCCCCTGCAACTCACATCACTCCCCCCCCCCCTGCAACTCACATCACTCCCCCCCTGCAACTCACATCACTCTCCCCCCCTGCACCTCACATCACTCCCCCCCTGCCCCTCACATGTCAGCAGCCCACCCCCCCTCAAATGTCAGCAGCCCACCCCCCTCACATGTCAGCAGCCCACCCCCCCTCACATGTCAGCAGCCCACCCCCCTCACATGTCAGCAGCCCACCCCCCCTCACATGTCAGCAGCCCACCCCCCCACCAGCCGTTTTTCACACATCCCCCCAGCCCGTTTTTCACACATCCCCCCTGCCCGTTTTTCACACCCCCCAGCCCGTTTTTCACACACCCCCAGCCCGTTTTTCACACCCCCCCAGCCCGTTTTTCACACCCCCCCCAGCCCGTTTTTCACACCCCCCCCAGCCCGTTTTTCACACGTCCCCCAGCCCGTTTTTCACACACCCCCAGCCCGTTTTTCACACCCCCAGCCCGTTTTTCACACACCCCCCCAGCCCGTTTTTCACACCCCGCCAGCCCGTTTTTCACACCCCCCCAGCCCGTTTTTCACCCCCCAGCCCGTTTTTCACCCCCCCAGCCCGTTTTTCACCCCCCAGCCCGTTTTTCACACCCCCCCTCCCCCACCAGCCCGACACACACACACACACACACACACACACACACACACACACACACACACACACACACACACACACACACACACACACACACACACACACACACACACACACACACACACACACACACACACACACACACACACACACGCTAAGCACATCCTCTCTCCCTGGTACTAAGCCCCGCCCCCCGGCATCCTGCTATTGGGAAAAAAAATACTCAGGGCTGCCGCATCCTCCTCATGCTGCTGCTGCCCCCGCGCACCGCAAAACCCGGGGGCGGGAGGAGGGAGGGGGAGAGGGTGGAGGGGGGAGAGGGAGGTGGGGGGGGCGGGGGAGAGGGAGGAGGGGGGGCGGGGGGGATGAATCGCAGCCATTTTTTAAAACTTTTTTTTATTTATTTAATTAACTGGCGCCCGCCGGAGTCATCGCGGTCCGTACAGAGAGGCCAGGCGGGCCGTATGTTGTGCAGGCCTGCAATATGTCATGATATTATCATGACACAAAGTGTTAAAGTTTAAACTTTTTTTTTTTGTCTTCGCAAAAAAAAAAAGTAGCCCTTGGCTTCTGGTAGATCTTTCTGGAATGCATTGGCTTAGCTGATACACCATATGATTAATCTGGGGTTGAGCAGGTTGTGGTATGCAATGCAGTACCTTGCCAGCCATATTATTTTTAATTTGAATAAATTGTATTTCTATTGTCTCAAAAAGTAGCACGTATACCAGGCCAGAATGGACATTTTGCAACAAGATCTTACACATTTCAATACTCAGGGATTTTCAGTCATTTTACTATTAGCAAGGGAAAAGCAGATGTGGCCTCAGATTATTTCTGCTCTCTAAAAATGTTGCTTCTATTAGCCCAGAGATGTTAACCTCCAAGGACTTTTATCAGTCAAAAGTCTTTGAAGTCTATGAAAGGGCTGATGCTAAAAATTAGTGACTCCAAATTGGTGAAAGCTGTCAGCTCTGTTTCCACTAATGCACAAAAAGAGCCTATTTAGTGGCATAAGAGCTGGAATTGTCAGTATGTGAGTCAGACCAAAAAACATGGGTCCGGTTGTAAACCAAAATAGTAGCTGCAGAACCAATGGGGAGTCTTCAATAGAAACTACCCAAGTAGTAAAAACCCAAATATAATAATGGAAGATTTTTTAAATTATTTTTTTGACACCCCGTAGGGATGCCAGGAAACAAGGGATCAAATAAAGGAGTTTATTGCATATGGATGAAATAAAATGTTGACAGAATACTGGGAATGTGTTGTGTTTACGAGTTGCTTCTCCCTCACCAGGAAGGGAAAACCTGAGCTCGTCGCAGTCCCAGAGGGGAGTTCAGAGGCTGTCGGCCTCTGAGTTCTGCAGGTACATCATGGGCGTGCTGAGCAAACTGCCTGGGCCCGAGGACGAGGTGTATGAAAGCTTGGTGGATTTCCTGTCCACCAGCGTGGCGCTCACTCAGGCTGAGAGGCTACGAGGAGCCTCCCGCAGGAAATGGCTACAACAGATCCAGGCAGCAGCTGAAACCAGTGGGGGGAGTCTGAAGCCAGTGTACAGAGCCGTGTTTGAGGCCCTTTATAAGGTGCAAACCCCAAAATGGGAGACACTTCGAGGCAATGAGCTTTTGTAATACATACACACTCCAGAGGCAGCAAGGTTCTACTACTACACCCCTCCCCCCCACACACACACACAAACATAGAGTTTTTGTAACACACACTGAGAGACAAAGACCTTTTATTTAAAAAAAAAAATCACATAGGCAAGGAGGAGCACAGGCACCACACACCTCAGAGTCAAGGAGCTTCTGTAACATACACCTCAAAGGCAGGGAAATTCTCTAGGGTTAGGGTTAGTCTGGACAGTTCTACATAGCTCAGAGACAAGGAGCACCTCTTACACACACACACACACACACACACACACACACACACACACACACACACACACACACACACACACACACACACACACACTTCTCACATTGAAGGAGTGTCTGGCAAAAGACACAATACACTCTCTTTACTTAAAGGATGCAGAGTCTCATGGGAACAACAAGAAGATCAGCGCCAACATTGGCCTCCTGGAGCAGAGCACAGCAGGAGAAGGGTGGATAGAGGTCCTACGTTATGTGGCGTGTACCTCGGACGATGCTCCTTATGTATTAAACAGAACCTTGCAAAGAGACATGAAGGGTGTGAGGTAAGAAAGTGACTACATACCCTCTCCCACTTCCAACCAACCATGCTAACTCTTCTCTCTCCCACACTGTCACCTCTAGCATTACCTAGTCTCTTTCAGGTGCTGTTTTGCCCCCATAGTTACTCACACTTTCCCAATGTCCTCCTTTCTCTTTAAAACAGAGGTCACATCTCTCTCACCTATGAGACTCCCTGTTTTTTCAGCTCTCATTTTCTATGTGATGCTCTTATTTACTCTTGTCCTTGTATCTTACTTGACCTACACGTTGACTCGTATAATTTGTTGCAGCTTTGCAGCCGTGGACAGTGGGACACCGATGCATGTGCCACGAGTTCAGTACCATGGTAACATCCAGTTTTGGAACACAGATCGGCCAAAAGAAGAGAGGAAGGGATCCCTAATTGTACTGCCCCTCATAGATGCAGATCTACGGGTCTTTGGGACCCTCAGCATCGATACCCTGAAGGAACCCCGAGAGAGAAATATCTTCCTCACACATGAAATCAGCTTTTATCAGGCATGTGTCCTTAGGAATGCAAGAAAGCGTACAGTAAAAAGTATGTTTCTTAGGCAGGACTACCTACGTTTGATATGGGGACATTCCCCACCAACTTCAGGTGTCGTTTAAGAGATCACTTTGTCGAACTAAGCAGTTCTCAGCTGCAAAGCAAGGCGAAAAATGTTCAGTGCTGCAATTTTTGAATAACCATACACCTGAGTAATTTGTATTTGTGTTGTTTGAGGTTCCCAACTAGTTTAGATTTTTCACAATACTGTTGCGGTTATGTCTTCGCCTTTGGCTTATTTGAGCATGTTTCCCCAGGGAGTTACAAACGTTTTCAGCAAAGCGTATCATCACGTCCAAATTCAAAGCGACATTCTGCAGCTGGTAAGCAGTGCACTCGCCTGGATCTACAGCCGGGCTCCCAACATCCACATCATTAACACTTACCTGATGGAGCCAAGTGCAGACAAGGTAACCAGTGCTCAGTATTCAATGTACCAACTTTGCACCAACTAAAGACTCCGCAAATCAGTGTGACTTTACTAGTAGACAATTTACAAACATACATAATCCCATGCAAGCTCCACCCCAAACACCCACCACATAATATATATTTGTGTCAAAAGGAGTGCTATTGGGTGTGACCAAATGTATACAACAAAAGACAAAAATTCCCAATGCTACATCCAATATGACAAACACTATATACACGTAGTTAAATACGTATTTGTTTGTCTTCTCATAAGTAAGGGTAATTTAGTTAAACTCTTCGGCCAAAGCATTATAAGCCTGCAGCCACGTCACGGCATGGCCCCTTTGCAGGTCTTAACACTAACTGGGAAAGAGTTTAACTGGATGACCTTTAGGCTAGGTCCCCGCTGCAGTCGGCGGCGCGCTCCACTGTGCCCCTTACACTGTGCCCGCCAGCCCCTTACCTTCTACCTGGCTGTCCCGAGTGCCTCCTCGCTCCCTTGCTCACTGCGTACTTTGACACGTCAGCCAGCAGGGGCTACAACAGGATTGTGATCCCAAGCGGCGACGCGTCACATGGTGTGCCAGGGAGCCAATCAGAGAGGAGGGTTGCTCCTGCCCTGCCCCTGCAACCTAAGCATTGAAATAAACTACACTGAACACTCCAACCTTTTCCAACGCTCAGTAAATGCATCAGCTTTCTGTCACTGATGTTGACACGGAGTACGGAGTTTCTGCACACAGCTTTCACTGTTTATTACTAGCAAATAAACACGCTACTGTCTTGTCAAACGTTTCTGGCATGGAACCAGTCGGGAACACCCCCCACCTCCCCCCCAGTAATCCTAGACCAGCGCTATGTGTGATCTGTGCGTCCTGTGGCAGGGACCGCTGCTCCGCTTCCCCCCGCCAGTCTAGAAGCCTCTGCCGATATCTGCAGGTGTCCGTTGAACACTGCTGGCAACGGGGGAGGCAGGGGGAGCAGAGCGGTCTGGAAGCGCAGTGAGCCCTATGTCTCCCAGCAGTGATGGCCCCGCCCCCCTCCATCATGGCCGCGCCCACCCACCCGACCTATCTTGGCCATGCCCCCCGCACAAAAAAGGTACCTACAGATCGCAGTGAATCGCCGTGCATGCGCCGCCAGGACGCATGGCGGGCGCACCAGCACGTGCAACGGGGCCTTAGTCTTACTTATGAGAAGACATACAGTTAAGTATTTAACAATATATTTTTTGTCATATTGGATGTAGCATTGTGAATTTTGGTCTTTTGTTAACTTGACTAGTATCTTTCTAAAGAAGGTTTCAATACCTGGGCACTGACATTTATTTGGAAATGTTGGTAATATAAAAACAATAAAGCAACCCTGAGTGAAGCTTCCCTCACAGTTTTGCATACGTTTCCTTATTCTCTAGGCACAGGATTACGTCTTCCGTAACATGATGCGCACAGACAACAACACAGGGGTGTCTGACACCTCCAGCCCTCCAGCTACTCTGCGCAGGCGTGATAACCTCTTCAGGTTAGCATCTTCATTCCGGGGGAAGCTGGAAAGGAAGAGCAGGTCACAGATAGAGTTCTACTCGATGAGAGGTGGCTTCATGTAGCTTAAACATATTTCTGTATACAGGATAGACCGAACTATATTAGCGACTCGTGGGTGTACTCATTTCACACTGTCAAAGCACACAGACATATAAAGTCTCTTCACATGTTCTGTAATGAATTGCAGATAGCACAAATGCTTCATTCATTTAACCCTTTAGGCACATTCACATTTTACGATGTTCAGTCCACAAGACCATCATTTTTTTTTTAATGCTTTTATTGTAAGTACCTGCTAAAATTGAGTTTACCTTAGCGGGGTTAGCAGGCTTGAATAATGTTTTAATCAAAAGATGCAACTAGATGCATTTTTTTGTTTTAAGACTTGGAATAAAAATGGAAAATGTCACTAATAAATTGCAAGCCAATTTGGAAGAAGCGCACGTTTAAAAAAAATTTTGTTTTCCATAAATGTATGGCCAATTCTCTTTCCCTAGCAGCATACTCCATAGAGGTATTGAAAGTTAGTGTTACTCATACATTCTGTTATTCTGTAGGTGTAATTGTGAGCTCATTTAATTCTGTTTTGCTAAATAGTCTTGTTGGCTTCAGCCAAAACACTTTGCAGACTCTAAGCCACACCAGATATCTCTAATCCTGGTTCTGGAGCATCACTCACAAGCTCACAGCTGCACTGTCTTTTTGGCAGGCTTTTTAGCCTGGCACATACTCTTTGTCAAGGTAATCCTCTTTATAGCTCTTTGATGATCTCAAGTGATTTAAGGCTTTGCACAAGCTTCAAATGAACTTTTCCCCAGCCAGACACAATCTGGATTCCAGTAACAGAAACTTGTCAGGTTTCGTCCCTTCATTTTAGGAGAAGAGAGTGCCTTAGTGTGACAAAACTAAGTTCTGAGCGGGGGCTCTCATGGGCCATTCGGGCCAGTGAGGCAGTAGAATTGGATAAAAGACCTAAAATAGCTGAGGCTACCCTTTTTAATGGAAACGTCCCTCTCTAGCATCAAAGGGAAATAATAGCAGTGTTCAGTAGGTTAAATATAGGTGATTGACAACTAGACAAGTAAAGGTATTCTAAATAATTGTATAAGTGTTTAATGTCTCCAGAGTAAACCTCAGTTAGTTTTAATGATGTTTAGCTAATCTCTTTTGTGCTGATAAGACGGAGTATGGGAACGGTTGTATGCTGTTGATGATGATTTACACGTTTCCCTTTTTTGTTGTTGCTTACATTGGCAGCATATATAGCCTAAAGAGATAATAGGGAAGAAGAATTACCAGATAATATCGTTATTAAACGGATTTAAAGACAATAGGAATTTATTGAATCTTTCTAAGAAAGCCAAATACATTGATAAGTTCTTTGTGAACATTTTGGTGGGACTGCCTTTTAACTTTTTGGGTGCCTGGCTGGTTCGCAGCAATCTGCGCCACATTCCTTCTGGCTTTCGGGTCAAGTGATTACTAGCAGGTCCGGTGCAATGGTACAGTATTTGTCACCCTAGGGCCTAGGCGAACCACCAGCCCTGCGCTCCCCCCCCTAACTTTTATTATTGTTGTTACTATAGCCCCATTCTCTCTCATCCCCCCTCCTCATCCTCTCTCATCTCACCCCCATCCTACTACTCCTCTCACCCTACTCTCCCATTCCTCCTCAATCTTCCCCCTCCTCTTCCTCAATCACCCCCACCTTCTCTTCCTCCTCTCACCCCTCCTTCTCTCACCCCCTTCTCCCCTACTCTCACCCCCTCCTTCTCCTCTCTCACCCCCACCCCCCCACACACCTCCTATCGCCTACCTGGCTTCGGTTGCCTGAGGCGGAGCAGGGCAGCAGAGGAGGAAGAAGTCAGGCAGCAGCGGGAGAAGAGGACAGAGCAGCAGGAGCAGGGCGGCAGAGGAGGAAGACGGCTGTGGGAGAAGAAGACTGAGGACCGCGGGAGCAAAGCAGGATAGCACAGAACAACGGCTGGGGAGGAGCTATGCTGTAGCAGCGACAGACACCGGAAGTCAGTGAAGACTTCCGGGTCGGACCGCTGGGGCACCCTCCATGGCTGTCATCCTGTGCTTCCCTGCTCCGCACACATGGTCCTCAGTCCTCTTCTCCCGCCGCCTGACGTCCTCCTCCTCTGCTGCCCTGCTCCGCACCTGCCATCCTTCTCTTCTCCCGTCATCCTCCTCTGCCCTCTTGTCCCGCTGACACCTGCCATCCTCCTCTGCTGCCCTGCTCCGCACCTGCCATCCTTCTCTTCTCCCGTCGTCCTCCTCTGCCTCTGCCACTTGCCATCCTCCTCTGCTGCCACCGCCCCCCAAAATGTGCCGCCCAAGACGACCGCCTAATTCGCCTAGTGGTAGCACCGGCCCTGATTACTAGTATAGCGATCAGGACCTCAATCTGCCCCAACGTCAGGAACAGTCCTCCCCTGATTCCATTCTGATCATAATCTTAGCTGCGGTCACCGTCTTTTCTCGAAACAAGCAAAACGTCAATGACGTTAGCGCAAAGTTGTAAGACCACCAGACTACCAGCTGATTTAATGTTGCCCCAATATCATGGAGGACTCACAAGGGTTAAAGCAGCATATCCTCTTACCCGCTTTGTTGTGGTTTTGTTTTAGTAAATGCCGCCGTTCCTTACATATTCCGCTATGCAATTATCTGATCTGTTCTCCTGTGATCGATCGGCGAAAATCCTGCTTCACCGGGAATGGAATATAGCTGCCTATTCCAAAAAGGAAAGTGGTGTGGCTTCCTAAATGGTCCCTATAGCAACCCAAGGACATTTAATGCATAGGGCATTCCATTACCATTTAATGCATAGGGCATTCCATTACCATTGAATGCATAGGGCATTCCATTACCATTTAATGCATAGGGCATTTCATTACCATTTAATGAATAGGGCATTCCATTACCATTTAATGCATAGGGCATTCCATTACCATTGAATGCATAGGGCATTCCATTACCATTTAATGCATAGGGCATTCCATTACCATTTAATGAATAGGGCATTCCATTACCATTACAAAGGGCATAACAAGGGAAAAACAAATGCAGTAAGTATTATCTAATATTACATCAAAACTACAAAACACATATAGGATGTTGAGTGAAATGCTTCTTTAACGTAGATCAATAGAACAGTTTTACTAAATAAAGCACACCATAAACTTCTTGACGTTTATCTTAATACATGCATAGCAGCATAAAGTTAATTTCACTGACAAATGAATACGTTTTAATGACATTTGTTGATCTAGAAGAACATGGTAGTAACATATTTTTGTCCCCTGGGGAAACCTTTTTGGGTGTGACTACAGTGCCTAGCATTCCACATACACATGCAAAATAATCTGGCTGCAATGGGAAGGTTCCAATAGACAAGTTGATGACTTTCAAGATACTCTTCTCATAGGTTTAAAGACATTTATTGCGCTATTTATGTATCTCAGCAGATTCATATTGGAATAGAGAGTATTGGTAGCAACCAGGATGTATTTACATCAGGGGTATCAAACTCCGTTCTCAAGGGCCACCAGCAAGCCAGCTTTTATGAATATCCCTGCTTCCGCACAGGTGACTCAATCAGTGGCTCAGTCTTCGACTGATTGAGCCACCTGTGCTGAAGCAGGGATATCCATAAAAGCTGGCCTGTTTGTGGCCCTTGAGTACTGAGTTTGATACCCCTGATGTGGTCTAACTAGATGTGACTGGAAAAACCTACCAGAGACTCTCAAAACCGCTTCCATTATAAGTAATTTCAAGACTTCAGCTGTCTCTCGTCATAATCTTGTCTGTAACTGTTACATACGCCCATAGTCATATCTGTAATTGTCCATGAAATGCTGTACATTGAATGTATATCCTCTGTACATTTAATATAACCATGTGTTGTCCCCATAACTCTGTGCCCAGGACATACTTGAAAATCAGAGGTAACTGTCAATGTATTACTTCCTGGTAACACATTTGATGAATAAATAAATAATTTTCCCACAAGCGCCTCCGCCACGCGCTCCTGCAGCCCAGCGATCTGTGAGCTAGCTGCAGGAGTTGGGTCGCAGCGATTGGGGGGCGTGACGAATGCGTCACGGAGCTGGTTTGCCTTGATTACCTTTATTGAAAACGAATGACCTAAACTGCCGATCAATTAGTTCTCCCATGATCGATCAGCAACAATCTTGCTTCCCAGGGTTCACTAAGTGACTATCTTTCAGTTTCAATCCAGCCAGTGTACATCTGCGTTGCCCCAAAGGCGGACAGCCTGATGGGGCTCCCCAAGAGCTGCTCCCCTCTGCATAGGACCAGCGTGCTAAGGGTTAACATTTGCTTGTACTTTGTGGAACGTCAACCCCACCCACTGGAATGTTAATGAGCCAAGAGAACAAAGAACTGTTTGTTCACAGCTGCATTTAAAATCAACCACCCCAGTGTACATCTGCGTTGCCCCAACGGCGGACAGCCTTTGGCGCAACCGATGGGCAGCCAAAGGGTGTGAACCATTTGCTGCCCTTCGCTGCTGTTTGGTGATGCTAAAGTGAAGTTAAAGCTGCTCTATTTCAATTGGAAAATCACATGCCCTTTATCCCCTGTACCCAATTTTCCAACTCTATCTGTCCATGAAATGTCTGTGAATTTACTGTTTAACCATGTTAGTTTAATGTTACCATGTATTTTTCTAACTCTGTGCCCAGGACATACTGGAA
Organism: Ascaphus truei; assembly: GCF_040206685.1. NCBI lineage: Eukaryota > Metazoa > Chordata > Amphibia > Anura > Ascaphidae > Ascaphus > Ascaphus truei. The sequence goes on along the minus strand of NC_134485.1, from coordinate 66,502,074 downwards.
ACGAGAGGTAACTCTCAATGTATTACTTCCTGGCAAAACATTTTATAAATAAATAAATTAAAAATCCTTCAGTCAGTGTAACTCAGCAGCTACAATGTACTCATATATTACTAAGGTAGCATTATCTATTGTTAGTTTACAGCTCAAACTGCTGGGAACATTGGCAACAAATTATCACAATCAGGAAAGTTTTATAAATATCTTGCACTGTTGGGGAAGTGTGCTAAAACCTGTCATAGAAATCAATGGCTGCTCAGTATATTAAAACGCATTTAAAATGGTATTGAGTTGAATTTAAATACTACAGAACTGATTGATTTAAAAACACATGTAGGCTATTGCATTGATTGCTCCTTTAAAGCTCATGCACAACAACTTCTATAAAGATCTTAATGTAACTTTATTACAAAGTACCTTGCAATGTTTAGCGTTCTCCATTAGCATGTTAAGTATAATTCTATGAGACAGATAATTGTTACTGTAATTGTGACCTCTGCTCTCTCATGGACAGGGATTACCTTTTTAAGTGTGCAGATAGCTCAGAAGTAATCACAACAGATGCCTATGGAGAGCACCACATCGCTGTACCCATCCGTGACCCAGCAGGGCGGGCTCTAGGAGTGCTGGACCTGAGCACCGGGCAGTGCAGGGAGTTACCTGCCCATGAACACCAGGACTTGCAAAAGATGTTACAGATGCTGCAAGCAGCATGCTATGAAATGCTGGAGGAGGAACCGTTCAGGGAGACCCAGAAAAAGGCTGTCCTAGGTACTGTAGGAGTCACAAGCCCCTTTACCCAATGACCCAGACTTTTCTCGGTATGAGATGGGTTTGTGGCATAAAGGTCTGCTGTAAAACATTAGAGATTTTAATCAGTGGCTGAATGTATCTCCGTTATCAGTTTATTGGTTTATTTTAATCAAAGTGGCTAAGACATGCATACACCCTTCTGGTATATTACTTGATCAGTTTAATCTGTTTTATTCACAGAAAAAAAGTCCTGTTATCTACTGAAGTTACCAATATCCTATCAGCAGTTAATGTGAGATAGGCAGTGAGTGTGTAGGGATCACACATAATTGGCGTGTTTGATGTGGCAAAGGTCTGTGTTAGGGCTACTACTAACACAGTACAGGCATACCCCGCATTAACGTACGCAATGGGTCCAGAGCATGCATGTAAAGCGAAAAAGTACTTAAAGTGAAGCACTACATTTTCCCCACTTATTGATGCATGTACTGTACTGAAATCGTCATATACGGGCATAACTGATGTAAATAACGCATTTGTAACAGGCTCTATAGTCTCCCAGCTTGCACACAGCTTTGGTACAGGTAGGGAGCCGGTATTGCTGTTCAGGACATGCTGACAGGCGCATGCGCGAGCTGCTGTTTGCCTATTGGGCGATATGGCCTTACTCACGAGTGTACTTAAAGTGAGTGTCCTTAAACCGAGGTATGCCTGTACATTGCATTAATATTTAGGCTGTGATTGCCTAAAGAGGAAAAAGGAAATGTTTCTTTGCTGTACTTACCAAGTTGCCTAATGAATCATATGCTAAAATGATTTAATTTAACTGCAGTTGGCTGATCAGATGACTTTAAAAGGTTAGGGAGTGATTTTGATTTCTACCACTAGATGGTGGTAGCAGCCTTAGAGTGCAACACATTAGACTCAAAACCATAGTCTCAAACTCCTTAGCGCAGTGATTCCCAACCTTTTTTGTTTGGAGGAACCCTTGAAGTATTTAGAAAAATCTCGGGGAACCCCTATCTGGCGGACACCTATTAGGCTCATTTCACACCTCACGAACCCCCTCTATTTCCCACCCTCTACCTATGTATTTCTCTCCCATCCATCTCACTCACTCTCCCCCCTCCCGCCTCACATTTATTTCTCCCCTGGGTCTCTCTAAGGCTTGGTCCCTGCTGGCCACTGCAGCACTAGCTATGGCGGGGACAAGAGTCGCCCCTCAATGGAGCCGCGCCCGTGTGAGGGGCGGCCGCCGCGGTGCGTTTTTCCTGCAGACAGGAAAATTGTTATTAGTAGTAGCGACGGAGCGCTAGGCCAAGCCCCCCCGGCGGTTCAGCCAATGAGGGCGAACCTGCCGGGTGACGTCATGGCCGTGCCCCCGTCACGCCCCCCCCCCCCCTGTCTTTCCCCCTGACGCTAACTGCAGACCGGGGAACTCGGCTGCATGCGCCACCAGGCTGGCAGGCGCGCATGCAGCGCAGGCAGCGGGGCCATAGCCTTACTCCCTCTTTTCCTCACTCACTCCTCCTTCCGTCAATTACCCCACTCTCACTCAATCCCCCCCCACAAAATACATACCAAAAAAGCCCACCCCCTAAATAAATATAACCCCACCCCGCAATACATAATAAAAATACCCCGCCCCCGCCAATACATATTAAAAAGACCCCCACCACCTCCGTGGAACCCTGGTTGAGAATCACTGCCTTAGCGAGTAGCAGGAGCCTCCGTGTATCCACTTACCTATTCCACATCAACTGAAGTAAAACAGACACATCCCATGCTTCAGAATGTGATCCTTGGTACTTTTACAGAATTTTTGTTTAGGGGTTACCAACTATGATACAAGGGGAGCAGGGACACTAATTACTGTTCGAGTAGTGCAGGGGTGTGCAAATTGGGGGGAGGGGGCGCAGCGGTTACAGAGGCCCAGCGCTCTTCCTCAAGGTATTTAAATGAAATGCCGGGGAGCGTCACGAGGCCTCTGTAACTTCCCTTATCTGGTCTCCGGTGGCTTCCAGCGACGCATTGCCATGGTAACAACGCCAGACACCAGGTAAGGGGGAGGGCGTGAGCAGGGGGGGGGAGAGCAGGCAGCGGGGCGCAGACCGAAAATGTTGCGTACCCCTGGTGTAGAGCATTATCAGGGCCTGACATAGTGGTGGTGAACGGCTCCTGCCTTTTTCATCCTGTGTTGAAAATCATTCTCCCTCTTTTATAACTGTTGATTAGAATTTTCATCCTGCAGCATAAATATTATACGGTATATAAAAATACAATATATATGCAACATCAAATCTATCTCATCATCATCATATTTAGCCCTTGTCGATCCACTGCTGGATGAAGGCCTCACCAATGACCTTCCAGATATTGTGGTTACAAGCCTCTCTTCTGCACTTTGCTCCAACAGATTTTCTGATTTCATGCTCCCCTCCAACTTTTTGGTTGTCATCTTGGTCTTTTTGTTTCCCTTGGAATCCACTTGTCTACCGTCTTTGTCCAATGATGGTAATTTCTTCTTCTGATATGTCCGGCCTACTGCCACTTTAATGTCTTCACACTTGTGATGATGTCACAGACTTGTTTCAAACCCATTCATTCTTATTCCTGTCTCTTCAGGTAATACCCAGCATACATCTCTCCATACTTCTTTGAGTTGTCTGAAGGTTCTGAATTATGGGACTAAAGGACTAAGTTTCACATCAATATGTGAGCACGGGCAGAATACACTGGTTGAAATCTTTTCTTGAGGCACAGTGGAAGTTTATCTTGTTTCTTCCAAATGCGCTCCATTCCATCTTCATTCTCCTATTAACTTAATGCAAAAGGTTCCCATACATTTTTACTTGCCGGCCAAAGTAGATATAGTTTTAGACTTTTTCTAGTTCGATTCCATTTATTTCGATCTTTGCAGAGCTGACATCTTTGGTCTTGCTCAGGTTCATATGGAGGACTACATTTTTATTTGCTTTGGACAGGTCTCTGATTTGTTGCTAGAGGTCTTCTGGACTTGTGACAAAAATAATAATGTTGTCTGAAACTCGTAGGTCACTCAGGGATTAACCGTTGATTTTGATTCCTGTTTTTTTCCCAAGTCTTCAACAAAAGACAGGGGTCGCCCAATGCTACATACAATTGACAAAACATATATGGTAATAAGTATAAAGTGTAAATACCTCAATAATAATATTTTTTTTGGTTATTTAGTTAAACCCTTTGGCCAAAGCGTCATAAGCCTGCATACCACGTCAAGGTATAACCAAATTTTGCAGGTCATAACACTAAACTGTGAACCTTTCCTTTTACCTCTGTATGAGGGAAAACCATAGTAGGTCTTGTTCATAAAGCGAAATGTAAGGTGGGGAGGGGTGAGCTCTGGGAGGAGGGGCCACCTACCTCCAAACAACTGTTGCCAGTTAGAAATGTAATTAACACACACATTCCCAGTAAGCTCAAACCCCAACACCAATGGTATACATTTTTCCACGCTCAGTAGCACTCCTTTTGACACACACACACATTTTATATATTTATATATATATATTGTGACAAACGTCTTACTCCGGGGCTCCGCCGTCTGTCCGGGACTATTAGAACACGGTCTTTTAGGGTAGGTTAAATGATGAGACGTCACGTACTGTTCCTTTAAACAGGCTATGTCTGGTTTATTTAGTCCCAGGCACTGAGACTGCCACAGTGCAAACAGAAAACAAAGCCAAACAAAAAGCTGCTCGTCTGAGCGATAACTTAAACTTAGATATCCCTGACTCAGAGTTGGAAGTGGCTTGTCCACTTCCACCAACAAAATAAGTACCTTTGCAGTCTTAGACAAACGAACAGAATGATTGAACCTGTTTGGGGAAGAGGCTTCTCCCCACTGTAGTTCAGCAACCTTCCAGGCTCTTGGGGAGAGCAAACAGGAAATCAGTCTTACATACCTGATTTCTAATTAGCATGACAGGTGACAGAAATCAGGCAGCAGACAAACTCTGGTCTGGATCTCTCATCCCTCAGTTCCAGCGCTTGCCAAACTGTGGGATGGAGTGCATGTATTATAAGGCTGCACTCCCAGGCCAAACAGGATAGAAACTGTTCAGTATCCTGGGAGCCCTATATATGGAATTTATTACCATCCCCTGGTTTCTGTCACAATATATATATATATATATATATATATATATTCACACACACACACACACACACACACACACACACACACACACACACACACACACACACACACACACACACACACACACACACACACACCTACAAACACACTTAGTTAAGTTATGGTGGGTAAAAAAAGTTACAAAAACCCTCCACAGTAAAGCATATGAGTAATTCTATGAGTGATAGTTTTACATTGCATACATAAACCTTGGCCCCTTACAGACGCGCTTACCAGAATACTCTCCTACTGTCTCTGTACGTCCTTCCTACCAACCAATTAGATTGTAAGCTCTTCGGAGCAGAAGCTCCTTTTCCTAAATGTTACTTTTATGTCTGAAGCACTTCTCCCCTTTATGTGTTATTTATATTATTTGTTATTTATATGATTGTCACATGTATTACTGCTGTGAAGCGCTATGTACATTAATGGCGCTGTATAAATAAAGACATACATACATATATAGTGATCCATGTAGGTTTAGTTACATGACCGCTCTACATTTCCCAACTCTTAACACTCATCCCTAAGCATGCTGTTATGTGGTTGCAGAGGCAGAAAACATGTCTGGGCAGAGACAGGTCGGAGTTCTGTTCCATCGCCTCATGCTGCAGGACCTGCGTCAGTGTGTCAGCAAGCTGGACCACAAGTCTTTCGCAGAGCTGAAGAGTTACAAGGAGCCCCCAGCCATAGTGCACAGTATCCTCAAGGCTGTGCTGCTCCTCTTTTGGCCTGACTGGGCCGAATCGGAAGAAGTTCACAGCTGGAGTCAGTGTAAACTGGTAAGCCTAACCTTTTTTGGCCCTTGCAACCATCTGCACCGTACTCTTACAGTGACAGTGTTTAGGCTTCCTTCACTGAGTACAGTACTGTGCTCCCCAACGCCCACAATGAGCACTGCACTCTTTCTGCTCAGCAATGCCCCCATGCCCGTATTTGGGCATAGAATCCTCAAGGCTGTGTTGCTCTTCTTTTGGCCAGACTGGGCCGAACTGGAAGATGTTCACAGCTGGAGTCAGTGTTGTGGCAGATAGAGGCCCCGCTCTCTTCGCCACAACAATTAAATGGATTGCCAGGGGAGAGTGTGGGGCCTCTGTAAAGGTCTCTTACCTCCTCCTGCAGCATTGCCGTTCTCCTGCAGCGTCAATTGACGCCGCGTAGCCACGTGGCGACGCATTGGCATGACAATGTGACATCATATGGCATCCTGTTGTCATGGAAACACATCACCACGTGACATTGGGACGCTGCATGAGGAGGTGGCCAGGGTGGCAAAAACTGCCTATGGGCAGTGACAGTCTAAAAACGGCCCTGCCACCCCTTGTCCTGAGCACTATTTTTGTAGCCTACATTCTTCACAGAAGTATACTCTACCATCAGCATAGCATTTTTCTCTATAACCAGCAAAGCACTGTATATTTATGGCACAGTATTTCAACACTGGAGCAAGTACAATCCTGCAACCGCTCACATTGTACTGCACAAAGTGCCCCCTCACCAAATAAAGCACAGCTGTGTGCTCCATCCCGAGCTGAGCTCTCTTTTATAGTAAGCACAGCACTCCACTTGTGGCACAAAGGACAGACTTTCACTCCCTCCGCCAACCATCTGTTACTTCAAAATAATTTTTTTCCACGTTTTTAGAAAGTTAATAGTGATTTGATTCGGAAGATTTCATCGTTCGACCCAACTGCCCAATCTGTACAGGTCCAGCCAGAGATCCTGGCCAAACATATTAAAGGTAAATATATGAGAGTTTGTGCTGTCCTATGTACATGGTGTATTTGTGCAACAGGTACAGCATGGTCTACTTCACATAGACAGGGTTCTCTTCTCTTCTAGACCCTCTACAATGTGGCTTCCGCACTGCTCACTCTACTGAAACAGCCCTCACTAAAATAACTGACGACCTCCATGCTGCCAAAGACAGAGGTCATTACACTCTGCTCATATTACTCGACCTCTCTGCAGCATTCGACACCGTGGACCACCCTCTTCTCCTTCACATTCTCCATACTCTTGGTATTTGGAATAAAGCTCTATCCTGGATCTCCTCTTACCTCTCCCATCGTACTTTCAGTGTCACTTTTGCTAACACCTCCTCCTCCTCTATTGATCTCTCTGTGGGGGTACCCCATGGCTCTGTCCTAGGACTCCTTCTCTTTTCTCTTTACACACTCTCTCTAGGTGACCTAATCACATCTTTTGGGTTTAAATATCACCTCTATGCTGACGACACACAAATTTACCTTTCAACCCCTGACCTTACACCTGCTATACAGACCAAAGTTTCTGAATGCCTCTCTGGAATATCATCCTGGATGGCCATCCGCTGACTGAAACTTAACATGGCAAAAACAGAGCTCCTTATACTTCCTCCCAAACCTGGCCCTACTACCGCCTTCCACATGACTATTGGAAATACGATCATTCACCCAGTAGCCCAAGCACGCTGCCTAGGGGTTACACTTGATTCCTCTCTCTCATTCTCCTCTCATATTCAAAACGTTTCTAAAACTTGTCGCTTTTTCCTCCGCAATATCACAAAGATACGCCCTTTTCTCTGTTACTCGACTGCTAAAACTCTGACTCAGGCCCTCATTCTCTCCCGTCTCGATTATTGCAACCTCCTGCTGTCCGGCCTTCCTGCCTCTCACCTGTCTCCCCTACAATCTATCCTAAACGCTGCTGCCAGAATCACTCTACTCTTTCCTAAATCTGTCTCCGCATCTCCCCTCCTAAAATCCCTCTCCTGGCTTCCGATCAAATTCCGTATCTCGCACTCAATTCTCCTCCTCACTTTTACAGCTTTACATTCTTCTGCCCCTCCTTACATCTCAGCCCTAATTTCTCGCTATGCACCACCCCGACTCTTGCATTCTTCTTAAGGATGTCTTCTTTCTACCCCCTTTGTATCTAAAGCTCTCTCCCGCCTTAAACCTTTCTCACTTTCTGCCCCGCACCTCTGGAATGCCCTTCCCCTCAGTACCCGACTAGCACCCTCTCTATCCACCTTTAAGACCCACCTTAAGACACATCTGCTTAAAGAAGCATATGAATAGCACTGGATAATCCTGGACACATGATACATAAAGCTTGGCCCCCTGCAGACGCACTTACTAGAATTCCCTCCTACTGTCTCTGTACGTTCTCCCTACCTACCAATTAGATTGTAAGCTCCTCGTAGCAGGGACTCGTCTTCCTTAATGTTACTTTTATGTCTGAAGCACTTATTCCCATGACCTGTTATTTATATTATTTGTTATTTATATGATATGTATTACTACTGTGAAGCGCTATGTACATTTATGGCGCTATATAAATAAAGACATACAATACACTCAAATGTACCAGCTGTTACCAATACTATAGGCCATTTCATTGATTGCATAGCAATATCTGTCACACCTTACTTAGTGAATTACCATCCCTTGTCTTTTATTGTCAGAGCATTTACATGTACAGTATTTAACTCAAACAATTTCCCTCACACTTATTGTATATAAAAAGTTTTGTGTTAATAAGATTCAAAGGGCCATCCCCACACTCACTGCCTCACTCAACATGCTGTGAAGCCAAATCTACTTTCAAATGAATGGCGCTCAGAAGCTCCACAGCATGCAGAATAAGTACCTGAATGAATTAAGTTACTACTTTATTCTTTGGGTAAGGGGGGAGATACAAGGCAGGGAGTACCCCACTGGGATGGGAAACTGCCAGGAACGTTCCAGTAGCATGCACTCAGCGCGTGCTGGTATTGTATAGGTAGGGAGAGTACCCGTCAAAAAGTGGCTGAACCATGAAAAGTGATCGGGGCTTAACCGTGAAGGTCCACAGGTAATGCAGCCAAAAGCAAGTCCCAGAACAGTGGTATGTCGTCAGACTTACAGAAACAGGAGGTGAGGTAATAAGTGCAGTAGATGGTAGTGCTTGGCCACAATGGTTGTTAGGAGTGACATTGGGTGTGGGATAGTAGCCATGAGTGTAGGCTATTGGGATACTTATTTTGCGAGATGTGTTTTAAGGTGGGCCACTATTAAAATAGATGGATTAATATGATTAGCAGGGAAAGAGGTGGCAGGGAGGCGAGAACAGGTATGTATATGGCTGGGTCCAGGATATGGTGAGATATCCCCAGCACCAAGGAGGTTGAGTAAAGAGAGAGGGGGTGGGTGAATAGAGGATTTCTGGGGCTGATTTTTGTTGAGGGGTGTAGAAGTTGTTGGGAAAGAGGTCTGTAAATATTGGTGCAGTGTATGGGCACATGCATAGGTGGAGGGGAGGAGAGGTGAGGAAATGTGGATAGAAGGATGAGAGTGGGGAAGTTGGAGAGAACAGAGAAGTTTACAAAGGAGTGAGAAAACAGAAAAGGCAATAGGGAGGGCATAGTGAGAGGCAGGGAGAGAGGTAGGAGGAGAGAGTTCCCTGGTATTGGAGGATAAGAAGAGTAGGAATTAAAAGAGAAGGTTTATAAATCAGGCCTGGCAGGGCAGTGTAGCACTGAAGATTAAGCAGCAGTTTAGAAACACAGTCTATAGATTATGTACAAATTGTCAGAGCATCTAGAAAGTCAAGTTCTTACAGTTGCAGGGTTGTTGTTGAAGAATACAAGAGGAACTAGACTCTGCACTTCATCTACAAGTCAACTCCAATATTAACTCCACAAACACTTCATATGTGACACTTAAGATATTACACAGCCAAGATAGACTGACTAAAATGCTCTATAAACAGATTCACATGACTAATAATTAAGGGAGGGGTTGTGCCTTTTCAACTCAGACAGACATACCTGGGAGATGTTAATTAGATACGTTTTTTGTCAATTAGGGTTAAATTGATAGAAGTATTCAGCTCAGACAGACATACCTAGGAGATGTTAATTAGATACGTTTTTTGTCAATTAGGGTTAAATTGATAGAAGTATTCAACTCAGACAGACATACCCGTGTGAAGAAATGATTCAGAATGTTAGTCCAGGTATTCAGTATTCACCGTGTTTAAAGATATAGAAAATATATAATGATGAACTTTCTTACCTAACATTGAAGCTTTCTTCCCAAATACTTGGACACAAAAAAAATGTTCGGAAAGGTTACTTCTGTCAGCCCTTAGTGAACACTTAGGGGGTAATTTTATATTTGCCAAAACGGTTGTTTGGGCTGTTTTGGTCTAAAAATAAAAACATAGACATCAACAGGGATGTATGGCATATATGGAATTACCCTGGTAAGGGGCCAATCCCTGATATGATCAAATTGAACTAATTCCAGTGCAGTATTTAAAGGAATAATTGCTAACAAAAAAATGTGCCCACAGCTGACACCTAGTTTTTTGGGAATGTTTTTGGAAGGGGTTTTATTTTGTCTGGCTCGCTCTTTTGTGTGACATCACTGTGTGTTCAGCAACGGTTTGTACAGCAGAGTCTCCTTCCCCTGCCCCCGTTATCCTTATTGGTTCTCGAGTAAGGGTGGGGTGGGATAAGGGTAAAGAAAACACTTGATTGACAGTTCAGAGGCCCCTAGGAAATTTAACCGGCCAACTATGTGGGATTGCACCTTGAGTAACGTGTAACGCCTTTTCATGCAGAGCAGGAGGTGGTGTAAATAGGCAAATGCTTTCTCACGGTATGGACCAGAACACTGGTAGTCATCTTCCTTTTAATGTAGGGATCGGAAAATCGATTTTGTAACAGCCCGGGAAGGCAAACCTGTTTTTAAGCAAGACTACAGCTTGATGTACATGTTACAGTGCTGCATGAAGGCAGATAGCTGTATAACTCTGCACATGTGTGTTACAGGTATTCCCAGAGGAGCAGTCTGGAAACATGGCTCCATCCCGGCTGAACATCTCTATAACTGGGCTTTCACCTGTCTGTCCCTGCTAGAACTTACTCAGAAACTGCAGGACACACACAGAGCAGCACGGGTGACGCTGCCAGCCCCTAATGTTAGCTTGACTCAAAATATAGTATAGAACTGATTTGTGTTTATTTTTCTGTTTTTAGCTAAGAGGAGTATTAAAAAAATGTTTAGTTAGTCATTTTGCTTTATGTTTTAGAGGTGCACCTGCTGTATTGCGGTCACAGAATGCTGTAAGAATACAATACATTGAATATCTTGCTAGCTGGGAAGAGGCAGAGAAACATTTTTAATTCTTCAAGCACTGAAATGTTTAAATCAATTTGTCCAGTGAAAAGGATGTTGTAATGCTGATTACACTAGGAGATTAAGGAGAGTATGCCCTCCATTACCTAAGGGGGTAATTCTATATCCACCGCAAAGGCAATTTGGGCTGGTTTTGGGCCCAAAGCAACAGGGATTTTGCCTTAAAATGTCCCAAACTGCTGCTTCTGTGAATATAGGGGTCAATTAAAGCAGCACTCCTGGCATTACATTTTATAAAAAATAGGTTGTAAGCCAGGAGTGTCCAGACCTGAACCGTGTTGATTTCAGCTCCGGGACCTCTTGCTTCCCGAGATACAAACCATGGAAAATAGTGCTGGCAGCAGCTCCAGCTGGGATAGTTTGCGCTATCATAATGGCAGCTTAAAAGTCCTGCAGGCCATTTAAACTGAGCAGAGATACCGGCTTCCCCTTCTATAAAATCAATGCAGTTCAGCTCCAGTGACCCCCTACTTGAAAACCTATAAAAACAATTTAAAAAAAAAGAGTTCTCCTTTGAGCATCATTCCACAATGGAAGAACTAGGCAGTTGTGGATGTACCGGCACAGAACCAAACTGTACTTAATTCCAGGAGAGATTAATGGGGCAACACTCATTCTACCCAATTTTCTATTAAACCAATGTCTTCTTCCCTTGAAAAGGAACGACACTGGGGCATGCTGATTAAAAACGTAGCCGTAATCAGCATCACTACCGGAGCTAAGGAACTCGTGACGACAGAACAGATGTTATTGTACTGCACGAGAGCGCGAGAGTCGTTAGCACAGTGGCTCCACAGTGATATAATAACCCTGTTCTGCCATTCACCAATTAGTCTTCCCAATATTGTATTACGCGGTTGCTAATCTTCCTTCATTTAACCTCTCTGCAGTTCTTTTGCAATGAAGTGGTTAAGATATTGTGTATTAACATTGAGCAAAGCGTCACTCCTCACTCTGGGGAAAGATTCCAATCTGTGTAATAACACATCCCAAGAGAAGGTTTTTTTTTTTTTTAATAAAGGCAACATTTGGAAAATTACATTTCTGTTATTTTATTTAGCAGATAACACAGAGTTTCACAATGCCAGGTCAGAACTGCTGTGCTGATCCCTCTCTGATAATATTCAGTTGTTATTATGCTGTCTGTTCCCTAGGATTATCTGTGGATGGCTTTGTATTTCTATGAAGGGGCAATTAGGGCAGCACCATCATATTTCCAGGAACACTGTTCTAAAAGATATTAAACTGTTTTTTACAAAACATTATTTCTTACAAAAATGCATCAATATAACGGCTTTCCCTAAAGGCTTCTCTCTTCCCTGCAAAAACACAGGGCCGAAAAATACACAATGAAGTGCCAACCGTGGGAGAAGCGCTACTGTCCTCCCAAAATGATTGGGTGCTTCTTAGATTTGATCGGAGGGCTTAAGTTATGGCCACTAGAATCCAACTGGATTTACCATCAGTGCCCAATATCATATATTAACGGCCTAGGATGTCAATCTCTGGCCCGTCCCACTTGGTTTTTGGATAACATTAAAAGGTCTCTGACACTGCTTTTGTTGAGATAAAAAAGGGTCACATCTTTATTAATAAAACATCAATATGCCACGCCCATGCTCTCTTCTACCAGGCTACATGAGCTTATTCTGCCAATATCAGACCCATCCCTGTTCCCTTGGAGTCTGACACTGCTTTCGTTCAGATAAAAAGGTCACAGCTTTATTAATAAAACATCAATACACCAAAAACACAGAAAGAAAAGTTGCCAGGCCAGCACATTTACGGAGGAGTTCCTATCCAGCGTTAGTCAGTGTGTGTGTGTGTGTGCGCGTCAGTAAGTGTGTGTGTGTGTGTGCTCTTCAGTCAGTGTGTGTGCGCTTCAGTCAGTCAGTGTGTGTGTGCGCTTCAGTCAGTGTGTGTGTGTCAATCAATCAGTGTGTGTGTGTGTGTCAGTCAGTGTGTGTGCGCGTCAGTCAGTGTGTGTGCGCGTCAGTCAGTGTGTGTGTCAGGCAGTGTGTGTGTCAGGCAGTCAGTGTGTGTGTCAGGCAGTCAGTGTGTGTGTGTGTGTGGCAG